>NW_023045957.1:0-92157 GCF_011762505.2 Arvicanthis niloticus
CTCCAAGCCGTCTGCATCAGCTCCTTACACGTGTCCCTTCCTCCCCTCTCTCTAATTTCTTCCTCCCCCTCTCTCCCTCCCACCCTTCCCCCTCCTCTCCTTTTCCTCTCCTTCCTTTCCTCCCTCCCTCCTTTCTCTTCTCTCCTCCCTCCCTCCCTCCCTCCCTCCCTCCCTCCCTCCTCTCCTTCCCTCCCTTCTTTCTTTCTCTCTGTTTTCTCTCCTTTTCTCCCTCCTTCCATCCTCTCCCCCCTCTCTCTTTCCCACCTTCTGTCTTTCTTTTCTTCCTTCTTTCCCCTTTCCTTTCTCCCTCCCTCCCTCCCTCCCTCCCTCCCTCCCTCCCTTTTCTTCTCTCCACCCTCTACTAAAATGTAAGCACCAGAGTGTGTAAACTCTTGCCATTTGCTAATGCAAAGAAAATACCTAAGTGTTGTTGAATGAATTAATGACTTCTGGGTTAACAGTTCTCTTCCTCCTTCTAGTTTTAAGAGGTCATCAGCATTATTTACATTTAGATTTTGTGTTTTGAAAGTTATGTACTAAATCTATAAATTCCTTCTAGATCATCTGATAGACATTGGGTACCATGCCATCTCAATCCTGGCTCTTAAGAAAAGATTCTTTGGTAGAATGATGGATTCTTTTAGCAGCTTGTAGGCTAATCACAAACAAGATGGGCAAGGTAAAAAGGCAGGAGGGTTCGTGTTCATAACAAATGATGACATAAGCAAAAATACTTCTGATTAACAAAATCCTATGGAGCACAAAGCATGGCTATAAACTAGTTACACTGTGAATGCTGAGATACCAGGACTAAGTAAGATGTAACTTAGAAACCCAAACATAATTTCATGTTGGAATATAGTATGGTTGATTAAACAAACAGGTTAAAAAAAAAAACTTTAAGGTTATCTTGCTAGATGCTGACAAGATAAAAAACATTCTTAAGGAGAAACATAGGAGAGAACTTTTAAAAGATATGTAGTGGGATGGGGTGGGTCCTAAGTGGCAAAGAACACTCGAGACCCTTGTCCTGGACTTGAGTCTGGTTGACAGCATCTATGTCAGACAGTGATGGAAACCTCAGACAGTCACCGGCTGTCACTGTGGGCAAGTTCTACAGCTGCTTCTTTCACTTGCCTTCCTTCATCCACTGAAATCAAAGATTTATTTAAAAATCTAATTTTAAAAATTAAAAAATTTAAACGATTTATTTTGTAGGTCTCTTATGAGGATGACATAGGTCATATGTGCAAGGTAGCTGGCATGGTTTTATCAGGTAGTAAATGCTGAACACTAGGTGTTATTATTTCTATAATGATCACGTTTTATCAGGAAAAGAATATTGAAATGGTCACACAGGAGGCCTATGATGTGGTGTTATGCTTCCGGAGGCTCTACGAAAGTTAACAGTAGCAACTGAATCTAGTCTAAAATTACTGGAGTTGGTCTCAAAGTTTGGATACAGATCTTTAAATGTGAAAAAGATACCACACAGTGCAGTACTGAATCAAGGCTGCTCTATTACGACAGGCATGGTGGCTCACATGTGTGATCCCAGGATGCAACAGGATGGGGGAGGAGGACTGAAGGTTCAAGTTCAGGGTTAGCCTGGACTACATAGTTTCAGGTCAGACGGATATGTATGTGTGTATGTGAATGTGTATGTGTGTGTGTGTGTGTGTGTGTGTATGAAAACAACTAGAGACATAAATTCTACTGACCCGCTCTATAAATTGCAAAAGTCACCATGAAATTAGAACTGTCATTTTTTTCCTAGAGAAAAACAAAGACCACTTTTGCGTTTATCCTAAAATATCATGGGCAGCAGTGAGGGATTGGTCAGGAGCTGGGTTTTGGAAAGGAGGCTTCAGTGTCTTCTCTGTGCTTACTGGGTTATCTTTAGAGTCATTTAATTGGCACCAGTGAAAGCAGAGCAGTGTGGGCAGACATCACTCAAGCAGAGAAGTGTGGGCAGTCATCACTCAAGCTCTCGCAGGCGCCCAGGAGAAAGCAGAGCTCTCCCGAGGCTGGCAGGCACGTGGTCTAGACCGACAGCCTAATGCGAGGGCTGGTTTTAATTACCAGTGTGGATAGAGTCACAAACGCTGCTCAGCCTCTGACCAGCAAGTACCCGTGAAGTAAGATTTTTAAACATCCACGTTTACAAGTACTCTTCCTTAAAGTTATAGGAACAGACCTTTTGGGATGCCAGTTAGTTTCTTTAAATGCACAAATGGCGAAGATACTGAAACGGACAAACTGAAGCCCCTGCCCTTAGTTAGCCCAGCTTAGCCACTCACTGAGACACCCATTTATAACAGGAAAATGGTTCACCTTGCTTTTTGGCTTGCATCTCATTCAGAAGCCTCTCTTTCACAACTTTGATAGCTGTGTTAGTGGCTTCAGTTATGGTGTCTTTTATTAGCTTTTCACGGGCACTGTCAAAACGTGGCTGAACGAGTTTAGCATAGTCAATTACCTGCAGAAGTAATCAAGACAATTAGTGTAATCACAAGGTACTTGGGATATAAAACACATTTCCTTCCTTCCTTCCTTCCTTCCTTCCTTCCTTCCTTCCTTCCTTCTTTCCTCCCTCCCTCCCTCCCTCCCTCCCTCCCTCCCTCCGTCCCTCTCTTCCTTCCTTCCTATCTATCTATTTATCTACATACCTACCTACCTATTTACCTGTCTCCTAAAAATAGGTACTATTTGAGGCATCTTTGGAATTGTGTACAAAATTCACTGATTTGAAAACTATCCCACTTTATTTTCAAATTTTCAAACATCTCTTTTATTATTTTCAGTTATGTGTGTGTATATGGGGTATGGGTGTGGGTGTGTGTGTGTGTGTGTGCGCGCGCGCGCGCGCGCGCGCACAAGTGTCTGTAGAGGTCAGAGGTGTCAGATCCCCTGGAGCTGGACTTGCAGGTGCTTGTGAGCCACCTGATGTGGGTGCCAGGAGCCCAGTTTGGATCCCAGAAAGAGCAAGTGTTGTTCTTCACCACTGAGCCATCTCTCCAGCCACCTGTTCTTAATACTACTAATAATTTATTTATGTTATGTGTGTGACTTTCTTTACTTCATGCATATATGTGCACTATGTGTGTGCTTGGTGCCCTATGAGGTCAGAAGAAGGCATTAGGTTCTCTAAAACTCGAGTTGGGAATGCCCATGCACTGCTGTGTAGGTGCTGGGCCCCAAACCTGGATGCTCTGTAAAGCCAGTAAGTGCTCTTAACCACGGAGCCATTGCTTCAGCCTCCTCCTTCCTTCCTGTGTGTGTATGTGCTGTACCTTCATGTGTGCTTACGCACTACATGCATGCATTGCCCTCAGACTCACAGATGGAATAGCTGGAATGTGCAAAGAAACGGAAGAGTAATGCAGGGGAACGGAGTCTTGGGTTATTTTTAGATCCGTGTGTGTGTGTGTGTGTGTGTGTGTGTGTGTGTGTGTGTGTTATGAGCAATGTGCAATACTGTGTGAGTCATTTGCACACATGCACCTATTTGTGCTCTGGAAATCTATTTAACTGGTTGGTTGGGCTGTTGCTGGGCTGATCATGGGAGCTGTTAATATCCCATACCCCTCCAACTCCTCTCAGAGCAAGTCTCCCTAATTTTAACCATGCTAGTGTGTATCTGATAATCTATCATTTACTTAATGACTAAGGAGGTCAAACATGTCCATGCTTATTGGCCACTCAGATACTGTCTTTTTGAAATGGGTGTTCATCTGTCTTGACCATTTTTTATTATATTTCTTTTATTTTAGAAGTTTCTTACAGTGTTCATGTTTGGGTGTTATTTTTTTGTTGTATAAACACTGTGGGTATTTTCTACCCCTTTGTGGTTACTGTTTAACTTTTTAATAGCATGTGCTCCATTTTACATCTCTGTCTTTTTTTTTTTTAATCCACTGCTCCCTCTTTCTTTTTCTTAGGCTAGAAGGGTTTTTTGTTTTTGTTTTTTAACTTTTTGTTTGTTTGTTTGTTTTCTTTTCAAAGAACCAAAATTTTGTTTCATTGCTTCTTCGTATTTTGTCTTTTAGTCTCCATTTCTTCCCTAACCTCTGTTAGTGCTTTTGGGCTTGGCTAGAACTTGCAAATGAGTCGAAGGCTTGTAAAGACTGGGCATGTCCTGAGGGCAAGATTGTCCCAGTCTTCTCCCCAGGTCCACAGACTTATCTTTCTGAGCCTCCCTCTGACAATGGGATGGATGCTTTCCCCACTCCAACCCCAGTGCCCAGTGTAAAGTTATGAAAACCAAGTGCGACTAAAATTCTACAGATTTAAACAAGGGCTCCACGAATAGTTAGTTACTTTTGCTTTGAAGTGCTCTGCAATCAGGTTGGCCAGCGTTGTTTTCCCTACTTCCTCAGGTCCAAATAAAAAGACTTTGCATGGTGGTAACGGCATAGGTGGTAGGAGGAAGGGACGGGGGTTCAGTGAGAACAATTTTAATGTTTCTTCAGAAGAAAGGCAGTACATTTTACCTAGAAGACTTAAAACACACCGTGAGAGTAAACGATTGAAAGCACCACGGGCAGCTTTAAAATGTAGACTTTGGAAAGCTAACTAACCTCACGGTAAAGTCTGCTGCTCCAGAATAAATGTTCCCATCCTTTAAGGACACCGGACAAGAACGCGCCCACTTGCTTCGGTGCCATCTGTACCTTGGCGCAATGAGTTTATAAGACGACACTGTACGGAATAGTTCTTCCTGTGAACCACAAACACCATTCTTAGGAACATGAACCTAAACTTTGCAGAAATAATTGGAACCAAATATTTGACCTTTATTTGGTAACACTTTACTATTTAAGGAACAGTTTAGAATGTACACTTTGGCTTTGGGTGTGTGTGGTGATTTGAATATGCTTGACCCAGGGAGTGGTACTGTTAGGTGTGGCCTTATTGGAGTAGGTATGGCTTTGTTGGAGGAAGTGTGTCACTATGGGGGTGGGCAATGAAACCCTCCTCCTAACCACATGGGAGCCAGTCTTCTGGCTTCCTTTGGATTGAAATGTGGAATTCTCAGCTCTTTCTCCAGCACCATGCCTGCCTGGACGATGACATGCTTCATGCTATGATGATAATGGACTGAACCGCAGGACCTGTAAGCCAGCCCCAATTAAATGTCCCTTATAAGAGTTGCTTTGGTCACGGTGTCTGTTCATAGCAATGGAAACCCTAAGACAGAAGTTGGTATCAGGAGTCGGGTATTGCTCCGATAACCCTGACCATGCTTTTGTTTGGAAGAATGTGGATTTGGTGACTTTGGAAGCAGTGGAATGATTTAAGTGGGACTTAATGTACCATTATAGTAGGAATATGGAAAACAATGGTGCTGAGAGTGATTTGAACTATGTAGACCTGGCCCAGGTTGTTTCAGTGGAGAAGGATTTTAGTATGTGGCCTAGAGATTGTTTCGTGATATTTTGGTGAACAACATGGCTGCTTTTTGCCATTGTTCAAGGAGTCTGCCTAAGGCTAAGGTGATGAGATTTTGATTAGTTGCCTTGACAAAGGAAGTCTCAAAACAGCCTGGTGTAAATTTTGTTGTGTGGTTACAAAAGTTCACTCTTGGGAAGAACATTTTAATGAAATGGAGCAAGCTGAGAAAGGAAAAATATAAAATGTATGGTTCAAGTAATGAAGGGGTACCAGGAAGTGAAATGGAGCTGAATCCTATGTTCTAGGAGATAAACAGATTCATGGAGTGGTGACTTTAAAGCAAGTTCAGGCATGGTGGCATACACCTTTAATCCCAGGAGACAGAGGCAAGCATATCTCTGAGTTTGAGGCCAGTCTGGTACAGAGCAAGTTCCAAGTAGAGAAAAGCTTAAGTCCAGGCATGATGGTGCATGTCTTTAATCCTAACATTGAGGAAACAGAGCCATGCAGATCAAGGTCAATCTACTGAGTAAGTTCCAGGGCAGTCAAGCTTTGGCAGTGAAGGAGTTGGAAAACAGAAAGCTGGTGAAATGTTATAGAACAAGGGGCCATGTTCCAGCCCCAGAAATCAGCAGAACTCAGCCCTTTAGCCATGAGGCTCTGGCTTTAGAGTCAAGAATAGAAGGGACTACTGGGACAATTGATGCTGGTTAGCTGGGGTTAAGAAATAAGTGGTGATTAAGAAGAGACCAGCATCAGTGAGGTGAAATCTGGGAAGTATTTTCTGAGAGCACAGAGAAGCTGTGTTCCAGAGATAGCCAAGGTTGTACCTCGAGTTTCAACTGGACTTGCTATTGTGTAAGAGTCACTCAGGTGGTACTAGTTTTGAAGGTATGAAGGGGTCATGGAGAGTAGCTGAGGCTGGGCACTGAGAGAGTCTATGGAAAGCCATTGGTGAAGGTACAGCCTCAGTTATAGTTGACAAACCAGGACTGAAGAGGTCATGCAAAGAAGTTGAGGCTTGGCACCATGAAGAGAGGTTATTGGTGAAGCCTAGTTATAGCAGAAGTCCCCAGTGTATTGGAGATGCCAGTACCATGGGATGATCACCAGGAACAGCAGAGACAGTGGAGTGGAGTCAACCAGAGCCTAGAGTGCTACCGTAGGCAGAGCTGGAGAAGTGATGCCAGTCCTTTGGAGAAGCCCAGATCATGTGTGGATCCTAGACATTGTAGCAAGAAGCTGTGAAGTTGAAGTTGTCTTGGAGACCCCAAGATGTTAAGAGATGTCAGAGCCATAGGATACCTGCTGAGGAAAGCTGCTGACAGGGAGTGGTACCAGCCCAGGAGAAAGAAGTGTGGTGCAGTCAACAAAGATGGAAAAGGAATTGGAGATCTGAAGACTCCTTCGATATCAGCCATGGAGATGTAGAATTTGGAGTTTGGCCAGCTGGTTTCCTCTCTTGATTTGGGGATTACAGTTAAGTGATTGGATGGTTCTCAGAAGAGACAGTGAACTTTGGCCTTTTAACATTGTTGAGACTGCTATAGACTATGGGGACATTGGAAGTTGGACTAAATGTACTTTTAAAAATTATGCTATATTTAGGTATGACCCCTGAAGACTTATGTTTGGACAAGCCTATGGCGGCCAGGGAGTAGAATGTAGTGGCTTAAACATGCTTAGCCCAGGGAGTGGCACTATTTGGAGGTGTGGCCTTGTTGGGGTAGGTGTGGCCTTGTTGGAGTAGGTGTGGCATTGTTGGAGTAGGTGTGGCATTGTTGGAGAAGGTGTGGCCTTGGAGTTGGTGTGTCACTGTGGACATGGGCAATGAGACCTTCCTCCTAACCACATGGGAGCCAGAATGCTCCTTGGCTTTGTTGTTGTTTTGGTTTTTCGAGACAGGGTTTCTCTGTATAGCCTTGGCTGTCCTGGAACTCAGAAATCCACCTGCCTCTGTCTCCCAAGTGCTGGGATTAAAGGTATGCGCCACCACTGCCTGGCACTCCTTGGCTTCTTTTGTACAAAGATGTACAACTCTCAGCTTCTGTGCCATACCTGCCTGGATGCTGCCATGCTCCCGCCTTGATGATAATGGACTGAACCTCTGAACCTGTAAGCAGCCCCAATTAAATGTTGTCCTTTATAAGAGCTGCCTTGGTCATGGTGTCTGTTCACAGCAGTAAAACCCTAAGACAGGGGCCACTTCTTGCTTTATACTCATTAAAGATTTAATAAGTTTAGTTTCATTTCTTTAAAATGTCTCCTTCTCCCTCTCCCTCTCCTCCCTCTCTCTTTTTCTCTTTCTCTCTCTGTGTGCACTCACACATGTGCACACTCACGCATGAGTGTATGTGTGCTTGTGCATGTGTGCATGCCTGTGGAGCGCAGAGAATGACTTGGTAACCTCAGTCCTCTCCTTTTACCATGTGGGTTTCAGATCTTAAACTCAGACTGTCAGGTTTGGTGACAGGTACCTTGTCCACTTTAGCAATCTCTCTTGTCCAGTTTTCATTTCTTTAAGAAAATCTTATTAAATGTTACAGATAGTTTTCTCTCGTGTGGTAATAAATATAACAGGGTTTTTTCCTATCATTTACTTCAAAAATCAGAACTTGAAAATGTTTGACTGACAAGGTTTTAAAATATACCAGACTCTTAGTCAATACACTTGAGTCTTATCTGTTTGTTTGTTTGATGGGTCTTACAAACTTTTATGACTGTTTGCCCATAGAATCTGTTTGCATTCTTGTTCTCAATTCTCCTGAAGAAATACCCCAAAGTGAATGACTGGATTCTATGATAATTCACAGTTTAACCTGTTGGGCCTTGGACGAGGTAACTCCATTTAACCTGTTACTTTCAGTCACGTAGGACAGGTAGAGGGCATGATTAACAAGTCTCTACCTCCAGAGATTTAAATATTAATGAATTATCAAAAGGCCAGGGGCGTAGCTAATTAAGTTATTCCCTCCCCTTTCTCCCTTCCCTATAAGACTGGTCTCCCCTGGCTTTTGGCAGGGGAAGCGCACAACACCTGCATCCATTCACCATGCCATGAACAATAAAAGCTTTGGAAAACCGGACTCCACGTGTCCATGGTCTCTCCGCCTGATTCCCAGCTTTTGGAACCCTGGAACCGTGCCGATGCAGCCGGCAAGCCCACCTACAGCTGCGTGAATGTGGGATCCTCCGCTGGCGGCGTGGGAAGCCCTGGTGCCGGACCGCCCTGAGACTCTGTTGCCGGACTCCCTCCCTTCCCCCCGCCCGCGAGATTTCTGCCCCACATAACCTTTGAGGACCTGCTTAGTTATTTTAAAAGTACACGCACCAGTTTTTACCTGTAATAACTATGGTAGTATTCAGTGTCTGCTCAGGCCACAGCAGTACACACAGCAGTATAGTGACCTTCCCCTTTCACAGGCACCTGCTGGCACGCTACTAACATGTCGCTGAGTCCCTCACAGAGCTCCAGGTGCCGGGGTGCTGGCACCCTCCTCTCACCTGGGGAACCTGGGTTCTATCAAAGTGGCATCGGTCACACACTGCTCCCTACCTCCTTTCTCTGCCCCCTGCCTAGGAATCAGGAGCCTTGTTGTAGGGATGTGCTGTGAAGCCTCCCCCATTCTCAAATGGTTTAAGAAGAGACCCCCATTTTTGCTAGTGGGCCTTGACTTACTCTGTTCAGATGCCCCCCCACCCTGCCACCATGCTGTCTGTCTCTGGCAATGGAGCCTGAACTTGTTCCCGAGTTCCTATCTGTCTGTCTGTCTATGGCACTGATAACTCTTGTGATAAACCCCTTACTCCAGTATATTTCTTGAACTCTCATCTGAGACCATTCAATATCTCAAGCAAAAGTGTGAGCAGTTCCAATCTCTCCCATGCTCACTAGCACTGAACTTCCTGGGTTTTGTATGATATACACCTCTGAGGGTGAGGCAGGATGACACGGTACTTCTGATTACCGTTTCCCCATGAGCAGTCACGCTGAATGTGTTTATATGTTCTTTTAAAAGTATTCTTTTTTTTTTTTATTATTTTAAGTTATGTGTAGGCGTGTGAGAGAGCTTATGGGTACATATGGGTGACTGAAGATGCTGGAGGGATCTCTAGGACTGGAGTTACTGATGATTGTGAGCTGTCCCGTGGGTGTGAGGAATTGAACCCAGGTCCTCTAGAAGAGCAGTGAGTGCTCTTATCAACGGAGCCATTTCTCCAGCCCCTCTTCATGTTCTCATTGACTAGTTAGTTGTATGCTTGCTCTGGAGAAACGTCTACTCCAACCCCTGACCCCCGATCTGTTTCTTCACTGTTGTATATCGGGGCATTCTTCATGTATTCAGGCACCAAGCCCTTGTTGTGTGCATGACTTGTAGATGTCACCCTTTACCATGTGGGTAACTTTCTTACTCGGCTGACAGTGTCTTTGCTGGGCAAAAGTTCTAGGTAGTTTTGTTATACGGTTTTTGATGCATCCTGCTTTGTTTGCTTTAGGGAGTACTGGATCCTACCCCAGAAATTCTGTTTAAAGGAGTCTGGGCATTAGTATGTTTCAAAGTTTTAGATATACCACTTTGGTGATTCTCTAAACATCATCTGCCTTTCACTGAAAAGCATCTATCTAGAGTCTTTCAAAGCACGCTGAATCTTGCATATCAACTTGAGCCAAGTAGTTTCATACAATATATTTATCTAACAATAAAGCAAGTGTTCTCAGATTATATTTGAGGACTTATTTTTATTTTATGTGTGTGTTTCCCTGGATGTCTATATGTGCACCTGATGTGGGAAAACTGCTAATTACAGTTAAGGCCAAAGTCTGCCATTGTCCAGATGGCCTTCTGGGGCTCAGTGTGATATGGAGGTCCCCCTTCATTGGCAGGGCTTCCCCTTCTCTGACATTGTTTGGAGTTCAACACCTCCTCCTACACACACACACACACACACACACACACACACACACACACACACACCCCTCTACCTAAAGAATGTCACATAGCCTTAGATTGCAGGTTCAACTTCCTTCCTCCTGATAAGAACCTGTTCAGCTGGTGCCTGAGACTCCCAAAATGCTTCTCCATGCTAAGGAGGCATTACAGTCCCTAAGTCTTCAGCCAGTGACTTTTGTCTATCCCGATGTTCCTGTCCCTAGTCCCCCAAATTATATAAGCCTCCAAGTAAAGTTGATTAGCCTCCCTGTGGCTGGCTGTTCCCTATGTGTACTCACAAGGCTTTCTGACACCTGGTCCCTCTCTGCTTCTTTTTCCCTCAGGGACTGATATTGGCCTATGATCCCCAGGGGCAGTGAAGGTGAGGGTCACACCTGCTGCCTGAGCCAGTCAGAAAAGGTGATCAGATTGCCTGGAACTGGGGTTACAAATGGTTGCAAACCACCATGTGGGCACTGGGAACCGTATCTGGTATTCTTCAGGAGCAGGATGCACGTGTAACAACTCAACTATCTCTCCAGCCTCACAAGGCTCTCAGCATTCATTGGTTATAGAACTTCATTTTGTACCATGGAGATACGACATTCTGATGAACACATTCACAACTCCTGGCATCAAAGCAAAGCACCAACACACGCTCTCATAAGTGTTTCTCCAGACTCTGAGCTCACCTCCCTTCTTCTGCTGGACCAGATTCCACCGGCACTGACCTGGGTTATGTGGTGCCGCATATCAAAATGGTTTCTGCAACTATTAGCCTATTTGAATTTTGGTATCTACTTACACTTTATTAACTTTTTCTACGCATATAGGCTAAGCTAGCCTTCCCAGAATGCATTAAACCTTCAAGCTAACAATGCTTGTGTCTGTTATTTGCACATCTCTGTTTGGTTGCAGTTAGTGTCACTAATCATATTGTAATCAGAATGTAGCTTCTTCCTAGCAGATGTCTTTTTTATTTTTTATCATATATATACATATATGATAAATATATATTATATATATTATGTATGTTATATGTATTAGTGCTCATATCTGCATCTATACTTGCACATCAAAAGAAAACATCAGATTACATTATAGATGGTTGTGAATCACCATGCAGTTGCTAGGAATTGAACTCAGCACCTCTGAGAGCGGCCAGTGCTCTTAAACACTAAGCCATCTCTCCACTCCCAAAAGGGATATCTTTATGGAGAGTTGTCCCTTAGACCTTAGGAGATATGTGCTAGGGACACAACATGGAACAGGCATGCTTTCAAGCAGGTCAGTTGAACTTACAGTATCTATTATGTCAGTCATTTCCTCTTCTGTACCCTGAAGCTTGGTTATGATGGCTGCTCGTCTCATGTTCAAATACTTCAGCCGCTCTATGACCGTCTGAATGTAAAAAACAAACATTTGAATTCATTGGCACTTGGGCATGGCAAATGTTATGAAAAAGTCATGGGCTCATGCTTCTTCTGAGACTCTGTGTGGAATCTGCTCTCAGTCTTTCCTGGCTTCTATGCATTGCTGGAGATCTTTGGTGTTTCATATATATATATATATATATATATATATATATATATATATATATATACACATATACACATACATATATACATATATATACAATATATACACACATATATACATGTATATATAAATATATATTATAGATAATGTATAAATATATAAAACACACAACATACATTTATAAATTTGAATATTATAAATATTTATAAAATTTATAAATATATGATATGTATAATATATAAATATATACAAATATAGTATACTTACAATATATTTTATATATTATATATAATTATATATTATCTATTGTATAATATAATATATATTACATGAACATGTATTATTTAAATATACTATTTATCTTATTATATATTATATAATATGTGTTTATAGAGAAATATATAATCTACAGAAATATATTTAATTATATAAATATATAATCTATAGAAATATATATTTAATTATATAAATATATAATCTATAATATAATTCTATATATAAATAATGTTGATCTTTTGAGGCCAAGTTTCATAAATCTCAGGCTATCCTTGAACTTGTTATGAAGTTGAGGATGATTTTGAGTTGAGACTGCCTGTCTCTCCTTCCTGAGTTTTGGGATTGCAGGCACATGCCACCTGACACAGTGTATGTGGTGCAGGGGATGGAACCTGTGGTTTCATGCATGCTAGGCATGCTCTAACTGGGCCTCTTGGTGGCTTGTATATGCATGGCTGTGCTCTCTCCCTCTGATGTCCCCCTGTGGTGCATGGCTGTGCTCTTTCCTTCTTATGTCACACTGCTGCCTCCTGCCTCTCTCGCTGAGGCCGTACTCCCTAACTGGAATGAACCCTCAAAGACCTCAAGTTCAAATAAGGCCACATCCACAGTCTAAAGTTAGGTCCTTGAAATATTTTTAGAGGATAGATTCTAACCTGTGTCAGTCTGGCCTCTGGCCCTGGACCTCTTTAGGTAGAGGGAAAAGAGCCCAGTGTTGGCAGAGGCAGGTGTTGGAGTTGATGCTGTTACAGCCCATAAAATGGCAAGACTCCAAACCCAGAGGTGGTGAGAATGGGCCTCTTGCAGACAATCTGGATCGAGAACAACCCTGCTGGGGCCTTGATCTGAATTTCCAGAACTGTGAGGGAATAATTCCTGTCCTTTCCAGTCACCTCATTTGTGGGCCTCTTCCATGGCAACTCTAGGAAACTAATGTAGGTAAGAAGTGGGACAATATGGGGGGAAAAAACAAGCTAATACCAGAAATGGTTGATGAGAGACAGTCAGACAGCCAAAAGCAGTGGAGCCTGTGGTAGCCTGGGTTAGCAGCACTCACACTTCAACCTTGTCTGGGTTCCTTGTCAACAGCTTAGTTCATTTTGGGTGGCATGCGCTACCTTAGACCCTTAATGCTCAGCTTCTCCATGTTACTTGCTTTGAGAAATGGAATGTTCTAGAGTGCTAGTACTGGGGCCAGAACACTGGGCAAGTCTCAGCAAGCACACCTTGAAGAAGTCGGCTGAGTATGCTGATGGAGTAGACATGGGTATGAGGACCACAGAGAAGGGCCGAGTTCGTGGGATAGAGCTAACACTTACAGGAAGAATCGTATGAGTGGTAGTGGTGACTGTGGAGTGGTGCCCTGCCAAGCAGTAGCTGTCCAGTTGGACATGCAGCCACTGAATGGTTCAGAGGGAGCTAAGTGTAGTGTACTGGTATATGATTTGGGGGAAAGATCTGGGACAGTACAAAGATTTGAAGTCATACAGTTTTGAGAAGGTATTCAAAGCTCTTGGCCCAAGGGGGAAGGAAAGAGGGGTAGGGCATAGAAGAGCTCATGGAGCCAACTACCCTACCCTCCAGCCTTAGTCCGTAGATCTTTGCAATGTCCAGGCAGAAGCAATGGAGCCATTGTGCAGGGGCTCTTAGAGGCTCAGGGGAAAGGAGGTCAGGAGAGAGGAATGAACAGCCATGGCAGATGTTGCTATTAGATTCAGTTAGATGAAGACTGAACATGGCCACTGGCTTTGGCAAAGAGGAGAGAACGCTCTGTAGTCTTGTAGGCATGTGTTCCATGTGAGGGCTTGTCTCTGGTCTGGCCCCACCACTGGCATCCTGATCATGGTGCCACCCATGAGCTAAGCCACTGTCTTCTCTCTTCTTCCCCTCCGTCCCCTTGCTACGTTGCTGACCGAGTCCCACCAGGTACACTTTCTGAAGCATTCCTCACACTTCCCTCTTCTGCATAATCCTGCTCATTACCAGTGTAGGGCAGGCCACCATCATCTGCTGGATTGACCATGAGAAGCCACAGGTAGCTAACCTACTTCCAGTTTGTCTCCCCTTTACTTTTTCCTCATATGGCAGTCTGAGTAGATTTCCTTTCCTTCCTGGCTTCAAACCTTTCACTGGCTGCCCGTCCCTCACGGTGAGATCTGAACTCTTTAATTGACAGCGTCTCTGCTGGGTTCTTTAGAACTCTGGGGCTAACCCCACACTTCCTACTTCATCCTGATCCCAATTCCTGCAGCTCGCTCTGTTCTCTCTCTCTCTCTCTCTCTCTCTCTCTCTCTCTCTCTCTCTCTCTCTCTCCTTGGGTATTTGTATGGACTCTTCCCTCAGCAGAGAATGTGCCTCACCCACTCCTGACTCAAGCCTTTAGGGTCTGATCCTTACTCATCTGTAAGTGGAATTCACCCAGATGACCGTCAGGTGCTGTCCTATCACATGCTCCTGAAATACCATATACTTCTCGGACTGTAATGCAAACTGTCACTTGTGTATGTATTTTCATCTATAGACTGGATGCTGGGTAAGGGGAGGGACAAATGGATTCATGAGCTTCCATTCGTATGCATTCCCAGAGCCCATCAATATGCCAGATGTGTATGGGATTTTAAAAAAAAAATAGTCACTGTGTTTTGTGTTATTAATTAATTTGTGGCACTAGGTAGTAGACCTGGTATCTCATTCACAACAAAAAGCTTTGGCCATCGTCCTGGTTGTAAGTTTCACACTTTTAATGACTGTGGATGTCAGCACCCTGTTGTGTGCTTCCTGTCAGCCATTTGCTTTTCTTTTTCTTGGAGATACTGTAGCCATAGAGAAATTTTAAATGTAAATGTTGTTTTGCCTTAAACATGAGCAGATAAACAAATGCAACACGGAAGTTTAAAGTGTTGAAATAAAACTTTATGGTAATACACTAGAAATAGAACTCCTTATAAAACAAGCCCAACCGGGAAATGTCTCAGAATTTCTCAACCTCGAGAAATGTCTGAGCCGCACACTCCACTCACCATGAAGAGCTCCTCTGGTGACTTATTCCCATCTAGCTCGATGAGATACTGGGGGTTATGCTCAGCCATTACCTCCTGGAGAAAATCAAAAGGCAAGTTGAATACAAGGGGAGAATCTTAATGTACTGTGAGGAAGTCTTAAGAGCTAATTTGTGCATCTTATGCAGGTTACAATGTGGGCATTTGCAGCATCCAACAGATCTTCCCAAAGGCAGAGCTAGCCTGCCTACCAGGGCCATATGATTGAGGTGCTGGGGTTTGCTCAGTTGTGGGCTTGGTCGCTGAGCTACTCCACGCCCCACGCCACGCCCCCACGCCACGCCCCCACGCCACGCCCGCCACGCCCGCACCTGCTACTGTCCATAATTTTTTTCCTCATGTTTCCTCTACTCTAAAGCTTAAAAGTCCTTCTCCATACAGAAGGCTTGGGGGACATTTTGCAACACATGACTTTGCTAATTTGTTTTGAAAACACAGAAAAGGCTGATTGAAATTTAAATCATGTACTTTTTTCATAACAGCATCATGTAATCAGCACGCTGCCCCTTTTATTACTTTAGGGCGCACCACTTTATAGAAAATTTACGGAACAGAAGAATACAAAGAAAATCGTCTTCAGTCCGTTCACTGAAAGGAGACTATTACTACTGATTCCACCCGTTTTCTATGCCGTGAAGAAATAAAGCTGCTGCATTTTTGATATCATGATGTATATGAAACTCTGGCACCTACTTTTCCACAAACGTTACATTCAATATTTTCCTTCTCTTTACAAGATTATATGAACGTCCCATCCTCACAGTTGTATGGGATCACGGGCTGTGGTTACAATACTTGTTTGACAATCTTTTGCTATTAAGCAGATTATAATATCTTAATTGCTTTAAAGACTTTTTGCTTATCTTTAAAATTAAAAACCCATTTTCTTCAATAATTTCCAGTGTAACTGGACTGACGGCAGCCATTGGGGGAATGCAGGCAAACACACCTTTCACCCTTCCTTCCTTATTCCCCATGCTCACCGTTGACAGAAAGATTGCACACATACAGGTGTTCACCACCACCTACTAAGCATCTCTCACTATATCCGTAGGTGCTGATAACAGGCCGAAAATAAACAAGCTACTTCCAAAAGCAGGCTTTAATGTTCGCAGGTATTAGGCACGGGTTCTTCCAGAAGGCTGGACAGTTCAGAAGTCTCACAAGCAGTGTGGAGGCTGTGCGTCCTTTCCTGCTGTCACTGGGCATTTTAGCTTTGATGGTCTGAGAAGCTGAGTTGAGAAACAGCATCTGTGCTAACTTTTCATCTTGCTGGTGGGGCTCACATTCATATTCCCATCTCTGTAAACAACCTAGTGACTTCTGGAAATCATGTTTACCTTATCTTGTGCAGCATGGAGGTGCTTTGAGGGAGTAAATAGCATGGTTGTGTGAGAGAGAGAGAGTCTTGGCGGGTGGAGTGGAAGGAGAGCCCAGTGGTTAGAGCGCTACTGCTTTTGCAGAGGATCCAATTTTAATTCCTAGCACCTACACGGTGGCTCACAACTGCTGTAGTTCCAGTCCAGGAATCCTGCACCCTCTTCTGGCCTCCTCAGGCTTCTGAATACATGTGGTGCACGTGAATGTGTAACACACACACACACACACACACACACACACTAAATAAGCACACCTTTAGAAACAAAGAGGTGAAAGCCTTTTGTGAGGATTGTTATCAAACAAAGACCCTTGAAAATGCCAGCACTGCAGCAGAGTCCTTCTCACCTCCAGAGCAGTCAGCAGGAGCTCCTTGTAAAGCTTCACAGTGATCTCAATGTTCTCCAGGTAGTCCTCAGGCCTCTGGACGAGGTGCTGAAAAATTTCAGCCACCACCTGCATTTCAGCCATAAATGCCTAAATGGGGAAACACAGAAGGGAGAGTCAGAATTTAACTCTTTAGGAAACCAGTTACTTCATGAGGGGTGTCCCAGAACACCATCTTGTGGTGAGAAACAAGACCAGGAGACAGAATGGAGACTGAGGCCCATTACAGATTGAGCCTCTTTGGGAGTCTTCATCAGAAACTGAATTTTACACCTGGGATGCAGAGGCAGGCGGATTTCTGAGTTTGAGGCCAGCCTGGTCTATAGAGGGAGTTCCAGGACAGCGGGGGCTATACAGAGAAACCCTGTCTAAAAAAAAAAAAAAAAAAAAAAAAAAAACCCACAACGAACTTCTTTAAATCGACTTGAGAACTTGCTATTTTGTTGCTGTTGTTCTCAATAGGCATTCCTTTTGGAGCCGGAGTCTCTGAATACTCGAGCTTGTGGACCGTGCCCTCATGCAGGTTGGGAACCCTGCGTGCTCTTAGATACCTTCAGAATGATTCACAACAGAAGCAAACTACAGCTATGAAGCAGCAAGTGAGATAATTGTATGGTTGAAGTCACCACAACATGAGGAACTGTATTAGAGGGTCACAGCATTAGGAGAGTTTGAGAACCCCTGTTCTAGAAGTTTCAAAGTTCCGGGTCTTACATTAAGGTCTCTGATTCATTCTGAGTTGATGTCTGTGTGGTGTGAAGGGTGAGGGTCTACTTTCATCCTATACCTGTGCACATCTCATCTCCCCGGCACTAGTCACTGAACGTAAAGCCAACATGTTGGCTGCAGCCTTACAGAGATCCAGATGGGTGTGGCCCTGTGAGTTGCCATCTTGGTTCTCTGCTTTATGCCATTGGTCTGCATGTGTGATTTGTGATACTGCCCTTGTGATGGCTCTATAGATTCACTTGAAACCAGGTTCCTGGGACCTCAGGCTCAGGACTGCATTGTCTTCCATGGGTCTTGGGATTTCTTTTTCCTGTTTATTTATGTTAGAATTCTGGCCATTAGAACTTTGGTGAGGATGGGGTGAACCTGCACAGTCCTCTGGTAACAGACATTTCATGCACTGATAATGGGAGACTACAGGACCCAGCTCTCGCCAATAGACAGGTAAGACTTAGACAACATCTAAACAAAATCTAATCTAGACAAACGCTAAAACAGAGACATGCTAGCACTAATAGACATTTACAGAAAGTTTCACTCAAACACAAAAGAATATATATTCTTCTCTGCACTTCATGGGAATTTTTCGAAAACTGACCACATACTCAGACACAAAGCAAGTCTTACCAGATATAAGAAAATTAAAATAACTCCCAGCATCTTATCCGATCACCACAGATTAAAGCTGATATCAATAACAACAGAAACAACAGAAAGCTTATTATAAATTCATGGAAACTGAGCAACTCTCTACTGAGTGAAAAATGGGTCAAGACAAATAAAAAAATGAAAAACTTTAGAAAAGTGTATGAAAATGAATATATATCATATCTAAACTTTGGGACACATGAAAGCAGTTCTAGGAGACACTAAATACCTATATTAAAACACAAATAAAAACAAAACTGGAGAGTTCTCATACTAGCAACTTAACAGCACACCTGAAAGTTGTAGAACAAGGTGAAAAATAATCAAACTGCAGGCTGAAATCAATAAAATAGAAACAAAGAGAACAATATGAATGATCAATGAAACAAAAAGATGGTTCTTTTGAGAATATCAACAATACAGATAAACCCTTATCCAAACTAACTAAAAGTTGAAAAGAGAATACATAAACTAATAATATCAGAAATGAAAAATGGGGGAGATAACAACAGACATTGAAGAAACCCAGAGAACCATGAGAGATACTTTAAAACCCTATACTCCACCAAATTGGAAAATCTAAAAGAAATGGATAATTTCCTTTATAGATACCACTTAATAAAGTTAAATCAAGCTCAGGTAAACAATTTAGACAGATCTAGAATCTCTAGTGAAATAGGAGCAGTCATTAAAAGTCTTCCAACCAAAAAAGGTCAGGGCCAGATGGTTTTAGCACAGAATTCCACCAGACTTTCAAAGAAGAGTTAATACCAATACTCTTCAAATTATTTCACAAAACAGAAACACAAGAAACATTGCCCAATTTGTTTTATAAGGCCACGTTTACCCTGATACAGAAACCACACAAAAATTCAACAAGTTGAATTGAAAGAGGATTACAGACCGATTTCCCTTGTGAACATAGATGCAAAAATACACAATAAAATATTTGCAAACTGAATCCAAGAACACATCAAAAACATCATTCACCATGATCAAGTGAAGGGACTAAGCTCAGAGGCGGGCCGACTCCACAACAGGCTGCCAACTGGCAGTTTGGGAGGCTAGACTTAAGGTCCTGTTTCCCAAAAATGAGAACCTGGATCCAGGAACCTGTGGTCAGCCAACCACAGCCTCAGGCAGCCAATCAGAGGACACCTTGTCATCTGGCCTGAGAATAGGTAGCTAGAAGGAGTAACCAACCCCCTAGGAAGTCTCCAGAGCCTAACCAATTGTAGAATTAGTCAGACCCCTAGAAATAGAGCTGACCAATCCAGGTAAAAGGGCACATACCCCTCCCTGGAATTCCTCTAACTGACAATAAAAGCTGGGTCCACCAGAGGTCTCCATTTCCTAATGTGGTTACCCCTACATATAGGAAATTCAGCTGAATAAACACTTTGCCTTTGCATACTATTTGAGTCTGGGGTATCATTCTTCAGAGATTATTGGACCCTAAAACAAGTAGGTAGGCTTCATCCTGTAGATATATGGATAGCCCAATATAAAACAATCAATAAATGTAACACACTCTATAAACAAATGGAAAGAAAAAAGAACCACATGATCATCCCATTAGATGCAGAAAAGGCCTTTGACAAAACCCAGCACCCCTTCATGATAAAGTTTACAGCAAATTCACAGCCAGATTTAACTTAAATGGAGAGAAATTCAAAGGAATTCCACTAAAATCACAAACAAGACTAGGTTATCCACTCTCTCCATATCTATTCAATACAGTCCTTGAAGTCTTAACTAGAGCAGGGGAGCTGAAGAAGACCAAGGCAATACAAACGGGAAAGGAAAAGGCAGGGTAACTTTATTTGAAGATGATATTATAGTATACTTAAGTGACCCTAAAAGTTCCACCAGGGATCTCCTACAGCCAATAAACACTTTCAGGAAAGTAGCTGCATACAAAATTAACTCGAAATACCAGCAGCTTTCCTAAATACAAATGACAGACTGAAAACGAAATCAGGAAAACAACACTTTTCACAATAGCCTTAAATAATATAGAATCTTTTAAGGTAACCTTAACCAAGGAAATTAAAAACTTGCATGATAAAAGTTCCAAGTCTTTCAAGAGAGAAATTATAGAAGACATCAGAAGATAGATCTCCCATGCAGATGGATTGGCAAGATTAACAAAGTAAAAACGATCATCCTATCAAAAGCAATCTACAGGTTGAATACAATCTACATCAACATTTCAACGTAGTTTTTCACAGATCTTAAAAGGACAATTGTCAACTTCATATGGAAACATACAAGCACACACACACACACACACACACACACACTGAAATGAAAAACAGGATAGTTAAAACAATCCTGAACAATAAAAGAACTAAAGGAGGTCTCACCATTCTTGATCTCAAGTTATACTACAAAGCTATACTAATAAAAACAGAATGGTACTGGCATAAAAACAGAGACATTCATCAATGGAATTGAAGACTGAGACATAAATCCATATACCTATGGACACTTGAGTTTTTGTAAAGAAGTCAGAAATACATATTGGAAAAAAAGACAGCATCTTCCACAAATGGCGCTGGTCAACCTGGATGTCAGCATGTAGAAGAATGCAAATAGATTCATACTTAGCACCCTGAACGAACCTCAAACCCAAGTGGATCAAAGACCTCAGCATAAAACCAGATACACTAGACCCAATAGAAAGAGAGTGATGAATGAACTTGAATGCATTGTCACGGGAGGTGACTTTCTGAATCGAACACTGACAGACCAGGCACTAAGATCAACAATTAAAAAATTAGACCTGAAGAAACTGAAAGGTTTCCATCAGGCAAAGGACACTGTTGGTTGGACAAAGTGGCAGTCTACAGAATGGGAAAAGATTTTTACCACCTCCACATCTGATAGAGGACTAATATCCAAAATATACAAAGAACTCAAGGAATTTGATATCGAGTACCAAATAATCCCATTTAAAACATGGGGTACGGATCTAAACAGAGAATTCTCAGTAGAGGAATCTCACGTGGCTGAGAAACGTGCAATGTTCTGAGCCATCAAGGAAATTCAATCAAACTTAATTTGAGACTCCATTTCACCGCTGTCAGAATGACTAAGATAAAAGCCACAACAAACAACAGCTCATTCTGGCGATGCAGAGGTACAAGGTGAACACTCCTCCATTGCTGGTGGGAATGCCTCAAGACCCAGCTATACCACTCTCAGGCATATCCCCAAAGGACACAGCATCCCACCACAGAGACACTTGCTCGGCTATGTTCATTGCTGCTCTGTTCATAATAGCCAGAAATCAGAAATAGCCTAGATGTCCCTCAACAGTATAATAGATAAAGAAAATGTGGTGTGTTTTAAGAGCAATACTCAGCTCTTAAAAAAAAAATGACATCATGAAATTTGCAGGCAAAGGGATGGAACAAGAAAAAAATAATTTTAGTGAGGTAACTAAGACCCAGGAAGATAAATATGGTATGTATTTGCTTATATGTGTATATTAGCCATTAAATAAATGACAACCAAGCTGTCATCTGTGGATCCAGAGAGGTTAGGCATAAGGGAAGAGAGCAGGAAGGACCCATGAGTATTCCTGGGAGGGGAGAATAGATTTTTGGGGTGGAATGGAATGGGGTTGGGGGGAGCAACAGAAAGAGAAGATGGGAAGGGGGGAGATGGGGTTGGGGGAGGGAGTGAGGGGAGGGACAACTAGAATTGGATAGCATCTGAGGGGTGGTATGGAAACAGTGAAGTGGAAACTTCATGAAGGTGATTCTAATGAAGTCTCCAAAGAATGAGAGAGACAGAACCCCTACTTCCCAGCTCTTGTCACCAAGCAAAGCTTCCCATACCAGGGCTGAGTTTCATCCATTTGAGTTGTTAGCCAAAGGGTCTTATAGAAATCCTCAAACAATCCAGGCTGTTGCCAAGACAATAGGTTGTTCTCCACAAACTGACAGTAGAGCCTCATTGCTGAAGACAACACCCACATAACTCATTGAACATGGAGAGGTCGAGCTGATGCCTACACAGAAACTTCCCCCTTTGTTTTAGTGTCTGATGTGGAAAGGAATTCAGCAGGCTACCAAGAGAGAAATGTAAATGCTTACCCAACCACAAAATCTTTGATCTACGATCTGTCCTAAATATGCTAGGACAATGGTGGCACAGAGCTTGTGGGAGTGACCAGCAGATCTGACCTGACTTAAGGCCCAGGCCATGAGATGGAACCCATATCTGCCTGGGTAGGCTGACATTGCTTGGGTAATCAAGAACCGGAGTCTAGATAGTCCAAAGACCTAGGGTAAAACCAAATACTACTGCTCTTAAAAAAAAAAAAAACGACAATAAAAATGAGCCCTGATGATATTCTGCTATCCTCAGAGATGAGAGCCTTATCAGTCTCCATTAGAGAGCCTTCCTCCTGCAGCAGAAGGGAACAAATACAGAGACCCACAGCCAGACGATTACAGTTACAGTTACAATTACTATTCCTATTCCTATTGCTGCAGCACTATCCACAATAGCCGAATTATGGGTTTAGCCTACGTGGTTATCTATCAATAAACAGAAGAAAATTGTGTCTGTGTGTGTATGTGTGTGTGTGTGAGAGAGAGATATACATATGATATACATAGGCTATACACATGATATACATATGACACACATATACATTACATATACATCATATACACATACATATATGGTGGAATTTTCTCTGTTCAATTAATTTAAATATTAGTTCAGCAGGAGACTTGTGATTGGACAGGGAAAAGGGAGGCGGAGCTAAGAGTTGCAGAGACAGGGAGCAAGACAGGAGAGGAAAGGAGAAGCAAGATGGAGGACGAACAGGATGATTCAGATTCTGCGTGGCTTTAAATAGCCACAGGTAGTTATGAATATCATATAAGGATAGAATAATTGGGGTAAATTGTGTAATCTAGGTGGGCAGCTTGTCCAATTGTCAATTTGGTTCTGGAATTATTGTGTGGGAGTCTTGTGAATTGAGAATGTATTGATATATAAATTTAACTGATTAATTATAAGCTTCTAGAGTTTTGTTTTACTCGGTTACTGGAATGGGGGACCATTAATCACAGGGGGTTTATGGCTGAGAAGGTACAGGTGGCACTGAGACAAGCGAACCAGAGCTGGGAAGACTGTGGTCGATCAGTTACTGGGGTTAGCTTAGAGACAGAGGCGGGCAGAGAGTAGCTGGGTGTAGCGGGGGAACTTGCCATTCCTTTTCCTGCCATAAAGAATGAAATTATGTCATTTGCAAGGAAAACCAGAACTCATCATCATGCTGAGTGAAATAAGCTACACTCGGGAAGGAAAACGTGGCATGTTTTCTTTCATATGTGGAATCTGGATTTAAAAAAAATCAATCAGCTCTGAAATATTAGGGCGACTGTGGAGGGAAAGAGGACCAGTGGGGTGGGGGTGGGGTGGAGTGAGGGCCCGTGGGGGAGTGTGATCAAAGAACATGGTGTGCACACTTGCAAATGTAAAGACAAATCCCATTGTTCTTTGTAATTAATTGCACTAATTGTAATGAGAATATTTTAAAAATTTGAGTAGTTATGAAAACACAGTTATTTTTAGCTATTTCCTCCAGACCACAGGAAAGTAATGAACCTTAATTCTCTCCGCCATCTGCTTTCCTTGCTGTCACGTAATTAGATTAGAGTTTAAAGGTGTCACATGGTGATGACCACACTGGGCCATTACCTCCTCTTCTTCTTGTTCTTCTTCCTCTTCTTCCTCTTCAGATTTTCCTTCCTTGGGGATGTCCTTCTTTTTTTTCC
The DNA here is from genome assembly GCF_011762505.2 of Arvicanthis niloticus. Lineage (NCBI taxonomy): Eukaryota > Metazoa > Chordata > Mammalia > Rodentia > Muridae > Arvicanthis > Arvicanthis niloticus. The sequence goes on from NW_023045957.1 coordinate 24,142, forward strand.
TGCGACTCTCAATGATTTCTGGGTCCCACTGTTCTCTGGTGTATATGTAGCCTGTAGTACTGTGCTGCCGTTGCCCAGAAATTCTTTGGCATAAATCGTAGTCACTGCACTAAAAAACATTTTAAATCATTTAAGACATTTGATTTCCAGGAAGGCAGGCCCACATTAAGCCATGTTAGAGAGATAGACAGAATGATTGTTCCTTTAATGAGATACTGTGCTTTTCCTCACAGAATTCTCACCCTAAAGTGTAGTCTTTTATGAAATCTCACACAGGAAGCTGTGTCTGTCCATTTTTCTGAATTGCTCAGAAAAGTGTAACTTCTCTTTGTTTATTTTTAAAAATTATTTATTATTATTTGTTATGTGTATGGGTGTTTTGCCTGCATATATGTCTGTGCTCCATGTATGTGCCTGGTTGCCCAGAAGAGGGCACTACTCAGACAGCTTGTTTACAGAGACCAGGACCACTGGCTAAGGGATGGTGCTACCCATTGTGGGCTGGGCCCTCCTGCATCCGCTGTTATAATGCCCCACAGACATGCTCACAGGCCAAGCTGAGCAGGGTAAATTCCTCAACGGAGGGCCCTGCTTTCACTTCACTGGTGACTCTGCTTTGTGCAAAGCTGAAAATAAAAGCCAACCAGTGAAGACTGTACCCAAAACTGTAAAATAAACATCTCCCTAGGCTGGCTTTTGCCAGGGTATTTTTTTATCACAGCAGAGATAAAACCAGGAAAATTAGAGCCAAGTTCAAAACTCTAACTTAGTAAATATTTGTCCTTTCGGCCTGTGTCTTCTTTTTTCACCAAGTTCTAATTTCCTGTGTAATCTGCTTTCTACTTCCTTGGACATCATATTTGGTTTTAGCTAACTTACCTTCCTCCTCTGTTAGCAAATATTATTACGTGGGACATTCTTGAGTTTGATCAGGTTTTTTTTTTTTTTTTTTTTTTTAAACAATGTATTTGTTTTTATTTTATGTGCAATGATGTTATGCTTGCAGGTATGTCTGTATGAGGGTGTTGAATCCCCTGGAACTGGAGTTACAGACAATAACTGCCATGTGGCTGCTGGGAATTGAACTTGGGTCCTCTGGAAGAGCAGCCAGTGCTCTTAATCACTAAGCCATCTCTTCAGCCCCAAGACTGTTATTATTTTTTTAATTTGGTCTTAGTGCATAGCCCAGACTTGACCTCAGACTCTTGCCTCTTGCTTAAGCCGCCTGCATGCTAAGATGCTTGGCCATGTGTCACCACACCTGGCCTGCTCAGGATCTTGATTTGTTCCTGTCCCCGCACACTCAGCACAAGGAGGCTTCTCTCACAGATGACCCTGACACGGCCTCACCCTTAGGGCTGAGAACTAAGTATTTTGAGCTGTCATAAGCCCTTTGAGGAGCCAGGCAGTATCTGAACACCAAGCTTGTCACCCATTTTCCTACAAACAAGTAGGCAGAGTATCAAGTTATGGCCACACCCCCACCAGACAGTCGTTGTCACCTTTGTGAGAAGGAAATAGAGGTATCTAAACACCGTCGGTCAAATTCTAGATATATAAAAAGGGGCGTTGAAAGTAAGACCCAGTCCTGACATGATCGATGCCATATGGTGTCCCTTAATGTTTGTACATTTGAGTCATTTGCTTACTCTTTTATTTAATTACTAAAGTCATTAGGAACCATAAGGTTCCATATGGCAGCGTACAAAGTGGTGCCTGGGTGAGCAGCTGCGGTTTGTGCCTTCGTAGGTGTTTGAAAGGGAAACAGGCGACTATAATAGAGAGGTGAGTGAGTCAGAAGAGAGAAACAGGAGAGGCTCCTAGAGAAGCCATGAAGTAAGGCTGTGGGAGAGGGGCCATGGGGGAGGGGCCATGGGGAGGGGCCATGGGGGAGAGGCCGTGGGGGAGGGGTCGTGAGGGAGGGGCCATGGGGGAGGGGCTGTGGGGAAAGGGGTCATGGGGGAGGGACCATGGGGAGGGGCCATGGGGGAGGGGCCATAGGGTAGGGGTCATGAGGGAGGGGCTGTGGGGGAGAGGCCATGGGGGAGGGGTCATGAGGGAGGGGCCATGGGGGAGGGGTTATGGGGGAGGTGCTGCCAGGGCAAGTTCTGGTGAGGCTATGCCCACCCTGCCTTACAAATTAGGATTCATGATTAAGTTATGTTAGTTATGATTAAGTCTGGTGATGGGGCAAGGAAGTGTTTCCGGTGGATGGAGCTTCAGGAACAAAAGCACAGAAGTGTGATACATACATTACTACTTCCAAAACTACCCAGCAAGCGTAAAAATGTGGGCCAGAGACAGGGCTTGGTGCTAAAGAGCATGCACTCCTCCTGCAGAGGGCCTAAGTTCAAGTCTCAGCTGCCAACTCAGGTGGCTCACAGTGGTCTGGAGCTCCAGCACTGGGGGGGAGGGTACTGGTGCCCTCCCTGGCCTTCTTAATGTTAGAACCGAGATCAAATATTAGGCCTAGATTTCCTGGCTAGCCTGCCATTATAAGAAAACGTTCTCATATGTTTCCGCCGTTACTAGGACCCTGAGTTAAGATCATACAGGGTTTTTAAGCCCCAAATCTACAAACATCTGTGCCAAGTTACTTCACCAATCAGGATTTAGGGATAGGAAACTTTTAATGCCAAGATTGATTACATATTCTGTTATGTTCTGTGCCTTTGGAAACCAATCGCAATAGTCAGTAGAACTGTTTTTGCATAGTTACCCACAAGAAGCTTGGACCTAAACCAACCACCCAGCAGCGCTTCCTGCACCTGTGTATAAGCTTTTATGGTATAAGCTGGTCCTGGGATAGACCCCAACATAAGAGATATGCCTGCACCAGTGTAAGAGACTATTTGGAATAAGACTTTGAGTAGCGGTCAAGTACAGGTTGAGTGCCCAAGACCTCCCTGGGAACTGGCATTCTACTTGGCAGAAAGAGATGTGTACATGAGTAACTGACATCCTGGTTGGCAAGTTAAGACATGAATGTTAGACAAGTCTCATGCCACAGTTGAATACTCCAACCAATGGGAGCAGAGTAAGTGTACAACACAGACACGTTCCTAAGGAAATGCCCTATCCCTAAATCCTGATTGGAGAAGTAACTTGGTACAGATGTTTGTGGATTTGGGGCCTGAAAACCCTGTAGGATCTTAACTCAAGGTCATGTTTCAGTTCCCAAGTCTGGACCATGACTCTGGTCGACCAGTAGTCCTGGCGTGGATGCTGAATAAACTATCCCCATCTGACTGAGTTTGGTGTTCCTGTGGTTTGTGAGGCGACTCTTGAACCCCAACACCTAAGTGTCTGCACCCACATGTATAAACCCACACACAGAAAAACTATTAAAAATAAAACAAATATATATTTTTAAGCCTGAAAGCATTTCTTGAACTTAAATTCTCTGAAAAACAAAGATTTGTTGTCCCAGGAAGCAATAACTATCTTTACCTTAATATTGATTATGATATCAGGTTGCAATTCTAAATTTTTAACAAATTCTATTTGCTTCAAAGAGGTCATGCTATCTTGTGAGAGTGACGGCATTTCAGTGATGATGTAGCCTGTAAAATATAAGTTAACAATTTGTAATATCGTTATGTGAGGGCATGACTTTATTATAGCGATTCTATAAAATACTTTATAAAATACTATGTAGCTACTAATGAGTGTGATTCACAAAATTATGCCACAAATTTTAAGTCAATTAGTTAATAGTTATTACTACATGAAGTGTAGCTATGAATAATGTTTTCTGATTAAAAAAAAATTCTCAAGCTAAGAGGAAATATCTTTAAAAATTCTAAGCCAGAGAAGATGGCTCAGGAGGTAAGGGTATTTGTCACAAGACCAATGACCTGAGTTCAATTCCCCAGGATTCACTTACTAAAGGGAGAGAACCAACTCCCTCACTTTTCCTCCTACTTCCATATGTATGGCATAGCATGTGTGTGCCCCTCCCTACCCACAATAATACATGTTCTAGATTCTTTAAAAACCTAAGTTGGCTTTAGATGAGACGGTTATACAGAGAAACTGCATGCTAATATTTCTTTTAACTCAGGTTAGAAACAGTCTTACGACCTTTTATGTGACTTATTATTCCCATCCTTAAATTAGAACCAAATAACATAGTAAAACACATGCATGTGCTCCCTATGTAAACTATGGAGAGTGATGAAACATCCAGGTACCTGCTGTACAGGTAACGACTGGAATACAGTAAGATTTGGAGTACAGACTGCATAAGATTTGGGCTTAGAGCATCTATTGGCTTGCATCCCACTCAGAAGCCTAAGTTTTCTCCTTAAATGTGTCTTGGGTACCACTGTCATATTGATTTCCTTAATACATTTTAAAATTATGTCACTTGGTTACCCAAGAAACATTTCTCTTATTAATGAAATAAGACCCAATTCCTCAGCTAGAGACTAAAGGCCTCTGTTTTCATTAGGGCTCTGTTGCTGTAAAGAGACACCATGACCATGGTAACTCTTAGATGGGAAAATATTTTATTGGGGAAGGCTTAGAGTTCAGATATTAGTATGTCATCGTCACGGTGGGAAACATGGCGGCATCCAGGCAGACATGGTTCTGGAGGAGCTGAGGACTTCACAGGCAGCAGCAGGAGACTGCCACACTAAGCCTAGCTTGAACATAGTCTGCTCCCACAGTGACTCACTTCCTCGAACAAGGCCACACCTCCTAATAGTGCCACTCCCTGTGGGCCATGCATTCAAACACAGGAGTCTATGGGGCCATACCTGTTCAAATCATCACAGACTTCAATATATTTCTCTGCTATTTTTATCCTTCCTGCTTTGAGGAACAATTGCAAACTATGTTTCAGTCTTTAGAATTTAGCAAAAAAAAAAAAAAAATTGTAAGAAGTGCATACAGTGAGCTAGCTACCTCAAATGATATTATCTGGTGCTGTATTCCCCGATTTGCTTTGATACAGTTTGTTTTTTTCTGTACCATATTTTATTTTTAATCTCTATATTCTGATGTAGCTTTTTAGATTTTGGTCCTGAGAACTGACCCAGGGCCTTGAATAAGCTAGGCAAGTGTTCTACCACCAATTACATCTGCAACCCCAACTCCCAACAGTCTTCACAGTTACAGTTTTCCCTTAACCCTTTTCGGGAATCTTCCTTCTTTCACTCAATAAATCTATTTCAGGCGATGTCTTTTTCCCAAGGGCACGGTAATGCTTCTTCCCTGTTTTTTGCAAATATCTTAGAGTGTTGGTCTTTGCTTCTTAGTTGCCCTAGCTTCTGTTGTCTTGTCTGAAAGAATTAGAGAAAGCAAGGCCCTTGCTCAGAATCCTTTTGTGTATGTGTGTAACCAGAGAGCAGGCTAGGCGACAGCTCTGGGGAAGCTGCTTCAGCTTGCGGAGACTGACTGCCTACTGACTAGGGCGACAGGAGAGCAGTGGATAGAAACTAGAGGCGTCTCATCTAGGGCCATGGCATCGTGTAGTAGAGCGCTAAACAACACTGGGTGGTTTTTTTTTTTTTTTTTTTTTTTAAGTAACTGTGGACATTAGAGGATTAAGCCCAAAAGACAGACCTTGAATCTACCTGGAACGCTCAGCTCAGTAGGGGCTGTGGGAACAGGGGAAGGCACGCGTGCGCGCTCGTGCGTACATACCGAAGTGAGCAACTTCGGGAGACTTGATCTTCTCCAGGATCAACTTCGTGACCAGCTCGTCTGGGACGCTGTGACCGCTCACCAGCAGTGACTGCAGCTAGAACAAGCACAGATGTTAGTTACAGTAACTATCTGGGATTCACAATTTTGGGGTAATCGTAGTAACTTTGAAATGTAGATTTGCTCACCATAGCTCCGGTTTCATTCTCAGCCGCAACGTGCTCTTCCAAAACCGATAAAGCTAAAACACGAGTTCAAAATATGAGTGCAACCTGATACTTGGATTGCTGAAGTAAGAAACATTTTCTGAATGTTCGGTAACTGGTAAGCAAAGATTAATGTGGGGGTGTCACCTGGGAATTTGCTAAGCGTATTTATGCATGTCACAACATTTAAGGTTGGTCAAAGCAGGCAACGGACTGTTCTGCAGAGAGCTTGTGTTGGCCACTCCACCACCTCTGCAATCTTAGTGGAGTGACTCCCTAACCCCCATCGTGCCTTGCATGAGTGCTCCGTGGGAAGCAGCAGACATGGGGAGGAGGAAAGGGGTGGTTGTTGGTGGTGACAGTTGTAAATTGTCTTGCATCACACAAAAGTATACAGCAGTACTCTCAGCCTGGATCCTTCCATGTTTTAGTCAAAGGAAGAACCCTGCTGGGAGGAGAGATGGCTCAGTGGTTAAGAGCACTGCCTCTTCTTCAAGAGGTCCTGAGTTCAGTTCCCAGCAACCACATCGTGGTTCACAATCACCTATTTGACTTGCTCCCACTTCTGGCATGCAGAAGTATATGCATGTCAGCGCACTCATAGAATATACATAGATGAATACATTTCAGTAACAACAGAGGAACCCGAGAATTCCAGGGAATGTGCCATTCTCTGATGGAAGAGCGTCCAGTGGAATGGTGGGACACCATTCTTTAAGACTTCCTAAACATAAACTTTTTAATAAAAAAAAATAATAAAAAAGGCTAGAGAGGTGGCCCAGTGGTTGCTCTTGTAGAGGACCCACATGGTGGCTCAGAGCCATCCGTAACTCCGGCTCCAGAGGGTCCTAGCCCTCTTCTGGCCTCCTCAGGCACAAGCACACAAGTGGTACACATACTTCGTCATGTTTCCTTCTTCATTCATCTGTCCACCTGATGAATACTAACTTTCTAATATCACCAACCCAGCCATATTTATTAAACGTGTTTGGCTCTGCTTTTCCTCTAAACCTCTACGGGCCACCTCTACCGCCGTGGTTTTTTTTTTTTTTTTTATTATTATTAAAAAGTTATCTTTAGGAAGTCTTAAAGAATGGCTCCCGCCATCCCACTGGGCTCTCTTTCATCAGGCGAAACACCCGCACATATAAAATAGAAATAAATCTTTTCCTGAAAAGGGGAGCATTTCAGAGTTCTCGGTGAGTGTGCTCCAAGTTACCAGACTGTTCTTCACATACATACAAGCAACACATACATGCATACATACAACATACATACAAAAACAGGGGCATCTCAGTTACACTGATGGTATACAAAACGCTCATTTCACAACATCCTCACCAACAATGACTACAGTTATTTCAGTGAGGTTAGTACTTCACCAACTTGGTAGGCAAATACGAATCAGTGTCGATTATTTTTAATAATATGAGATTATTTTTTTCTTTTCTTATATTGCTTATATTTGGTTCTATTTTATGAGTGCTGTATGTGTATGTGTGTGCACTGTGTGTATGTATGTATGTATATATGTATGTACGTGTGCACACACGTGTATATTTGAGCACATGGAATGTGGAAGCTAGAGATCGGTCTCAGGTCGTAGTCACCGGGATCCACCCACCTTGTAGGCGGGGCCTTCGGCTCTCCAGCCAATTAGGCGAGGCTAGCTGGTCAGTGAGCTCTAAGGATCCTCCTGCCTCTGCCTACCCAGCACAGGATCATAAGCATGTGCCACCACACCTGGCTTGGGGTGTGCATGGATGCTGGGATTGGAACTCAGATCCCCACACTTGTGTGCTCGTGTGACAAGCACACTACTGACCGAGCCATCTCCTCACTGCCTTCTATGACGAGTTTCCTATTTATTCTTTCCTTATTTTTCTATTAGGAAATAAATAGTTTTTTTATAAATAAATAAATAAATAAAGGACGTGTGTGTGTGTGTCTGTGTGTGAGGTGTGTGTGTGTCTGTGTGTGTGGTATGTGTATATGTCTTCTGTGTCTGTGTATGGTGTGTCTGTGTGTGTGGTGTGTGTGTGTCTGTGGGGGGGTCTATGTGTGTCTGGGTGTGATGTGTGTATGTGTGTGTCTGTGTATGTGGTATGTGTTTCTGTGTGTGTGTGTGCGCACACATTCACATGAGTCTGCTGTCTTACATGTTGTAGAAAATGTAAGGAAATCTGTAAGTTAAAAATACACCTTTTTAAATAAAAGTACTAAAGTCTTGGGAAATGCTCTGCAGAAAAGCTTCAGTTTTTTCTCTTTCCCTTTAGTTCTTTAAGAAGATGCTCTCACACACACTTAGAAAATTCCTGATGGAAATAGAGGTTTAGAGGAACAGCAGAGCCAAACACATTTAATAAACATGGCTGGGTTGGTGCTACTGGCAAGTTAGTATTCATCAGATGTATGAAGAAGGAAACATGAGAAAATGTAAATTATAGAGTCTCAGATGGGTGTTCATCATACATTCATCATGCAGTTTTATTTTATATGAGTCTTTAAAATTATTCATAATAAAATATTGAGAAAAAAATTAAGTTTACCTTCAACACGAATACATTTCCATGCTTGTGCTATGTTACGGGCTAATGTTGTCTTCCCAGACCCCTTTAAAAGAGAAATGCTATTTAAAATACAGCAAAATGTTTATTCCATGGTTAAGCAAAGGCACCAACTTAAGGAATTCCACTGATGCTTATTATTATATAAATATTTACCTATAAAATGAAGAGAGCCCTATATATTTAAAACTTTATTTTCTCCACTAATTCTTATATATTTCTACATATCCTGAAAGCACATTATCATTTAAGGAAATTAGAATAGTATACTTGAAATTAGGAAGCTATGCCATCAGTATATTGCAAAGATTTATAATCTTAATTATAAGCCATTATAAAATATGTCAATTTTGTCATTTTATTTTCTTTCTAGAAGAAAACAGAAATTTTGGTGACTTCCATTTGATAATTTTCTTCCTTTCCTCTTCTTTTTGCAGTACTGAAGTTTGACATATTGTGCCTATATAGGTGAGAACCTTCCATTGAGCAATACCATGGAGCCTCGCGTTTAGTCCTTATTCTGAGATGGGAGACTCAGTAAGCTTCCCAGGCTGGCCCTGAACTCACGAAGCAGCCAGAGCAAGCTTTAAGGTTCTGACCCTCCTGCCTCAGCCTCCTAAGCTGCTGTGATGGTAGCCTCAGCTCATTCAGCAAAGGTCAAGAGCAGGTAAAAATCTTGTAACTGAGGCCTTTGAAGAATATCATATTTCAAAGCTAAAAAGCCGTTCCCATGAAGTAATGTTTGCATCTGGCTGACATCAGTGGTGACCTCTTTAGAAACATAATGAAAACTGTTGGAAATACTTCTTGGTACCTACCCTATGGTTCTTATCAGAAATTAAGCTAAAGGTGAGATCTCTACTAGCTGCTGCTGTTCTGGAAGTTTCCCTAACTGAACAGTCCTGTCCTCTAAGCCAAACTCACATGGGGATCCTTCCTACAGCTGCCTAGAAGCCAACAATCTTACCACAGCTTCTTCCGGCTTCTTCCCATTGTGTGAAGATGACAGTTGATTCTCTAATATACTGCATGCCCACTGGCCCTGCCCCCAGCACTTCCCGTGGTAAAACATTCCTGCTTATACATCCAGAGAGCCTCATGACAAGTTCCTAAGCAAACCTTGCATCCAAATAAAATCTGAGATAACCGTGGACCTCAAACCAGCAACAATCACATGGTACAGAGTTTCGATAAGTTATTTTTGTATAATATTAAAACAAATGTTAATACAGTTGAGGTTCCTTTGCTAGTGTACAGCCTGAGAGACAGCTATGAACTCAAATCCAGTATTACATCAGAGTTGAAGTAATATTATGAAACTCTATCAGACACTAAAAAAAAAATAAAACCCACGTTGTGGATTCTATCCTTGTATGCTAACACAAGATTGAGATTTTTTTTTTAAAATAAAGAAAAAAAGTCAAATGTTAGGAGAGATAACTTACAGGTTTTCCAAATATAACAAAGCAAGCCGGTTTGGACAGCAGACAGTTCCTGTCAGTTTCATCTTCATTAAAGATGTCTGCAAATGGATGTTCTTCTGTCTTTTTTTCAGAAGCCATAATTCAAAATACTACACTAGAAAAGGCAAAGCAGAAGGCTCACAGTGTTGGAGCAGAAGCGTGGGGAAGAACCCCATGAATTTACTTAGCTCGGGAGCCGCCTCGGATCACCAAATGTTTGCGAGGTTATATGCTGTGTCATGGAGATCCTGCGGCTGTGGACCTGCAGGCCCAGCCCCTGACATGCTCCAGAGTTCACAGATGTTGGGATTGACCAACTCAATGCCCTGGATCTGGGCTTGGGTGGTAGCTGAGTTGGTCAGCCTGCCGGCTCTCCTGCCAGGACCCCTGGACATGGAAACCCTGAGGTAATAAACATTTTAAGATATTAAATTTGTAGCAATCTGTTCTGGCAGCTTAGAAAACCAATTCCATTCCCAAAGCATACACCTGTGAAGAGCTAGTGAACAAACAGGTGAGCGAGCTGGTTATCCAGTGGATGCCAGCCAGTCTTTCCTGGCTCCTCTTAGTCCTATGGGTTCCTAAATGGAAACACTCTAGTGGCAGGGATGAAGTGGCCGAGCTATGCGGTGATTTAGTACGGTTCCTTCACACTAGCGGCTACAACCGATATTCTACATCTCCACCACAGGAGAGATGAGGCGAAGACTTTAGTATGATACAATCTCTTGAGGAGCCAGAACTCTCATCATGGACAGACTGTTTTTACAGGATGCTTTCCCACTGTGAGGGACAAGTGACATGGGGGGTGGGGGAAGGTGAGCATGCCTTCCCTATCTGTAGTCTGTTGGTTAGCACAGCTAACTAACGGTTCTCTCATTTATCACCGCAAAGCTCATAAAACATTACATCAAATCAAAGGGTCTGCTTTCCAGTAAAGAGTGTAAGACGTGTGTAAATGTGAGACCTACTTTCTCTACCACACACATCCCCGCTCGCCTAGAAGTTGCTGGCGTGTTAAACTGACATCTCCAAGGTACTGGTAGGACCCTTTATAGTATTCTGTGGGATAGAGACAGCCAGTGTACTTCAAACCTGGGACTACGCTTTGAGCCAAGAAACAGGGGAAATGGCTCTTATCCCCACCAGCCTGTGATTGACCTGGCCAATTCTGATTGACTTGGGCAATTTCTCACAATGTTAGGCTCTGGTGGTCATAGACTGGATTCGTTTGCTGAGAGAGATGGTTGCATCAGAGATCTCAGTCAAGGTTTCACAAAACTAAAACAATTACTACCAAGTGGTCACTTTGGGCTCCACAAGCCTATGGAGGAAGGAATTGTACTGGCAGGGGAGGAAGGCTTGGTACCATATAGTTGGGATTAGAAAGGTAATCTTAAACTCTGGATTCTCTGGGACACGTATTCATGCTATGACACGGGAATGAAGCAGCACAAGCAACTCAGACTCACATTAGTCCTGGCCAAGAGTAAGGAAAGCCTAGAAATGTTAGAGGCGGAGCCGAGTTAACCTGGGCGGGGTTAACTGCAGCAGTGACTTCTGCAGCTGACCTCACTAAGTTCCCCAGTTACCATCTTCAAGCATTGGTGATGGGCTGGTGTGACCTCGGTGTCGGGCAGTGGGGATGAGTGGTTCACGGGGTGGAATGCAGCAGGTTTCTCCTCATGCATGTGTCGTGTAACTCTTCTAGGTTACTACTGGACTTTTGGATACCAGGATGTGGCACTTCCTCCAGCTGCCTCTCTGAGCACAGGCAAACTGGAAGTTCCAAGACATCACGCTCTGCCATAGCAGGCTTCAACCAGTAATACATGGGAGTTGTGAGTAAACACAACACTCCTTTGTCTTCTGGAAAGGGATGGTTCCAAGATACGTACTCCTCATTCTCTAGTGAACTTAGTGACATAGAAGCTTGCTTGACAATATTCAATATTCCCCTTTGTCAAGTGTCCCCCACCCCCACCCCCAGCTTCTGTCTCCAGGATTAGCCTTATAGAAACAACTTGGCGATTTTGTTTGTCATCAGTCCTGCTCCAGGGTGATGTAAACTAACAAAGTTCTCAAAGGGAAGTGCTTCATTGTAGTATAAAATGGTAATTGAAAACAATATTTGAAAATCAGATTACATTATTTTTAAAAAGTGACTTTCCTAAATCAAAACGCTCTGCAAATGCTTAGCTTATATTAGGAAGAGCTGATTTCCGGTATGAAACGGAAAAGTTAAAAGGTGCCATTCAACATGGGGATATGTGGATCTCTGGGGCTTTGCTGGCTGTGGAATCACACCGAGCGTTATTAACCTCTGGTTTACACATCCATGCGTGCGCGTGTGCACGCGTGCACACACACACACACACACACACACACACACACACACACACCAGCCTAAAATGTCAGAACTGAGACTCTTGCCACCCTTCTAGTTTCTTAATAAAAAAAGATGTATCAAACTGAAACAAAACCATAGATACTCATACCTTAGAAACCTTGTAACGTCCTAACTTTGAATCTACAGCAAACTTTAATATCTTTTTTAGCTGTGTGTTTGAGTTTTTAAAGTTTTATTATCTTTTCAGCACGAGAACCCTCTAGCGGGTGAATTCTGTAATATAGAGGGGTCTCTGTGAAACCTCGCACTTCCGGCCTGTGCTAGTTTAGACACAGCTATGCTACCCTCTGGTGCAGGTGTTTAGTCTTAGCTGAAAGGAGAACTGGTTTGTGAAAAGTCGATTTAGGAAGAGATCGTGGTTTAGCTTTGCAAGAAAAACAACTGGTATGGGGTCCCCGCCGGAAGTGTACGTCCCTGCAACTGATAACAAAATACACCCAGAAGGTGGACAATGGCCCTCCTGCCTCTGCTTACCTGGTCCTTGTGGACCGGGGATGCGACAGCAGCTACCTCCTGAGGTTCTAGGTATCTGTTAGGCGGTTGCCTTGGAAACCTGTGGGAGGCGTGCAGAGCCTCTTGGAGGGCGGGGCCTCGGGAGGTGGCTCTTTAATTCGGAGTGAATTCTTAAACTTGTGCTTAAATGTAGTCATAATTATAAAACACCTTTCCCACAGTGTAGAGTGGGAACAGAGCGAGTGCATATATTGCCTACTTATGGTCAGACAGCAAAAGGGAAAACCTTACCTTAACTAGAACCGACTCTAGCAGCAGCGCGCTCCCCCTACACAGCACGGTCCCTTTTAGAATTCAGACCGTTAGCCTCACACATGAAACGTGCAAATGCCAAAGGCGCCACGTTTAAGTAATTAAGAAAGATTTGTGGGCCATACAGCCACAATATGAACTTTATTGACTCTCGTGGGGATAAAATAGGCGACAAAAGAGGAGAAAATCACAGGCATCCAGGAGACAGGTTTCAGGAAAATAAAGAGTGGATAGGAAGAAACAGACCAATTACAACACGGAGATGCCGCTTCAAAAGGAGAACCCATTCACCCGATCCCTTTTCTTTAAAGATCAACATAAACCATTTTTTTTTTGCCTGCCCTTAAGAAACATGGCACCCTTAGCGTCCGCCCTCAGCGACACCGTGATCCTGGAGCCCCGCCCCTCACGCCTGGGCGGGACTTGTTGGGAGGCGGGGCTCGGTAATCCGGAAGCACCCAGCGCTGAATCTTTAGTGTTACGAGGTTGTTTTTGTCAGCTGTATCTGGTGTGCCGGTGGATCTGCGGAGTCTCTCTGTCTCCAGGGACCACCTCGCAGCTGTCACGACCTGAACCGCGGCCTGGTGCCCTGTGGTGGGGCCGCCATTGGCTGGAGCCATGCCCACGGCCGCTGCCCCCATCATCAGCTCGGTCCAGAAGCTGGTGCTATATGAGACCAGAGCTGTGAGTATCTGCAGCGTCGGGACGGGGCGGGAGGACAGCGCTGCGGGGGTCGGGGACCCTGTGGGTCCTGGGGAAGAAGCAGCACGCTCTCCTCCCAGCTCCGCTGCAAGCTCGTCCGCTAGGGCCATGCAGTCAGGCACGAGTGGGTTTGCACGTCTGCCTTGCTTAGGAACATGTGGCTGACTGGAAGATGTGCTTGCAAACAGGTGCTTGTGGCACTCAGGAACTGCACACAGCTTCTGAATGAGTTTCTCTTTTCTGCTTTCCCCATAATCTTGAAGTTCTTGAATCCACTTCTTATAGTAAAGTCAGGGGTATGAAAAAAAAAAAAAAACATGTGAACTTTGCCCAGGTAGCTTCTGTTTTGCGATTCCATGGTTTACTGTTACCGTGATTGGTCTCAGTCACATGCACTGTTTGTTGCAGGGATTCGAGGTCCTGTGGCCCGGACTCCTCTGTTAATAGTTCTCCCGCTTGCAGAGTGGTGCAAATAGAACGTACTATTTTCTCATTTCTGTGCTTGGGAAACAGAATTACTATAGTGTGGCTTATCTGGATCTGGCCTTCACCATGACATTAGGGTGTGTGTTTAACACTTCTCGATCACAAGCTGATGAGTAGCTCGTGTGGTATATTCAGTGAACTGTGGCTAATCTTCAATAGGAGAATACAATGGGGGAGTACCTCCCCCGGTTTCAGTCATTGCACAGTGCTAGTAGTGTCTGTCTTGTTTCATGTGTGTATAACTTCTGATTCTAAATTAGTTTGGTAAGCAGGTCCATTTGATTGGATTAAGACCAAAAGATGGAAAATAATACTCCATTATCATCACTTCTGAGAGAGCCACATAGACATACCCAGTTTTAACAATGAAACAAAACTTCCTACTTTGTGTAAAGTGTGCTGATAAATGTCTTCAGTAAGAAACTTAAGTAATTGTCACAGGAATTTTAACCCACCCGAGAAGCTGAGTGTTTTGAGGACCTGGCTGAAATGTTGTGCTCTTTATAAAACAGAATTTCTTTTTCCACAAGTTTTCGGGGACACCCATGCTGAGGGCAAAGCCTGTTAGAAATTTTATTTATTTATTTATTTATTTATTTATTTATTTATTTTGGTGTGTGTATGTGTGTGTATGTGTGTGGTGCATGTACATGTGTGTAGTGCATGTACATGTGTGTATGTGTGCCTATGTGGAGGAGTGTGGAGACCAGAGGTTGACACTAGATGTCTCTCATTAAATCTGGAGCTTCCCTATTGCTGGACTAGCTGGCCAGTGAGTGCCCCTCCCCCAGGCTCCACCTGTCTCTGTGCTGCCCTCCCAGCTCCAGGTTTGTAGATGTGTTACTGTGTGAGGCTTTCAGTAGGTCCTGGGAATCTTTCCCACAAGCCAAATTTCCAGAACAGTGTTTTATTTTGATGAAATTTAACTTAACTATTTGTGTGTATGTGTGTGTGTGTGTGTGTGTGTGAGAGAGAGAGAGAGAGAGAGAGAGAGAGAGAGAGAGAGAGAATAGGGTAGTATCAAAATCAGGATCTTCCTGTCTTGACCTCGATAGTGCTAGGTTTATAAACATGGGCCACATTTTCTGACCCTTATTCTGTGTGTGTGTTCGTTCCCAGGCCATGATGATATTTTGCTTTGTCTCATTGAAAAGATTCACAGTTTTAGCCTTTATGTTATCATGTTTTATATTAAATTCATTTATATATAGTTAGAGCTACTATTGTCATGGAACAATTATGACTAAAGAAACGTGGGAAAGAATTTATTCAGCTCACACTTCGACATCATTGTCCATCACTGAAGGAAGTCAGGACAGGAACTCAAACAGGGCAGGAACCTGGAGGCAGGAGCTGATGCAGAGGCCATGGAGGGGTGGTGCTTACTTGTTTGCTCCTCAAGGCTTTCTCAGCCTGCTTTCTTATAGAATCCAGGACCCATCAGTTCAAGGAAAACATCACCCACAACGGGCTGGGCCTTCTCCCATCTATCACTAATTAGAAAGGGTCCTACATCTGGATTTTATGGAGGCATATTCTCAGTGGAGGTTCCTTCCATTCACATGACTCTAGCTTGTGTCAAGCTGATATAAAACTAGCCAGGACAACATAATGCAGGACTATGTGACTTACCTATTGCAACAAGTTAACCCCCAAGTTAGTGGATCTAGATAGTAATTTCAGTAGACTGGGAGTCTCATCTGCTCTGCCTCAAGGTCTCAGAAGTTACAGTTGAAATGTCACCTGTGGTGCAGTCACCTGGAGGCTTAGATGTCAAGGACCAGCCTCAGCATGGAGAGGGGTTCTGAGAGAAGGGGTGTCTGGGAGCAGCAAAAGGAAGGACAAAAGAAAGTCAAATTGTGGATCCAAGTTGTGTTCTGCTTGCTACAGCTTTTCCAGTCTGCTTCTATGTTCTGCTTTCTCCCTGGAGATTTCTCTGTCTGTATTCTGCTTGCTATTCTAAGAGATCTGTCTGTCCATGTCCTGCTTGCTTGTGAGCATGTGTATGTGTGTGTGTGTGTGTGTGTGTGTGTGTGTGTGTGTGTGTGTCTATATGTCTATCTGTTTTCCAAGCAGTTCTTTTTATCCTAAATTTTCTGGATAGCTCATCTCCTGTAGAACACAAGTTCATCACAAAAGATCCAGTTAGGTGACCCTGCCCTGATATTACTGTTTCTACCACACCTGGGCCTAACCTTGCTCAGTCCTAGCCTGACCTTGAACTTGGGAATCTGCCCTCCTTTGTAGCTTTCTGACAAGTTGGCTCATAGTGTAGCTGCCTTTGTTCCTTTAGATTCTTGAAGCCCCTCATAATACAAATTGCATCATTATATTTTTGCAGAGTTGAGAAATTGTTTTCAAATTCATGTATTTAGAGCTCTTTCCACAGCCTTAAGGGCTGTCCTGAAGGTCCCAGCAGTCTACATTTTGCTGAGACTCATTTTCCTGGACTCATGCTGTCAGATCATCATGGAGTCACCTGCTGAGAGCAAGCCCCAGTGGATCCTCTTTCTTGTTCTTGATTCTTTTTGCGGCAGCAGAGTGGGAAGAGCCTCGGTGGGGGTAAGACTTGTTCTTGAGATATCTAGGGTTGCTGCATAATAAGAACATGTTTACCTGTTGTTTTAGTTACTGTTTTACTGCTGTGAACAGACACCATGACCAAGGCAACATTGTAAGGATGGCATTTAATTGGGGCTGGCTTACGGGTTCAGAGGTTCAGTCCATTATCATCAAAGCGGGAGCATGGCAGCACCCAGGCAGGCATGGTGCAGGAGGAGCTGAGAGTTCTACATCTTCATCTGAAGGCTGTTAGTGAAAGACTGGCTTCCAGGCAGCTAGGATGAAGGTCTTGAAGCCCACACCCACAGGAACACACCTACTCCAACAAGGCCATGCCTTCTAATAGTGCCACTCCCTTGACCAAGCATATACAAACCATCACACTTGTCTTAAGTCTAAGTCACTTAGCTTCAGTAGCTGACCTGCCTGTCTGAGTTCCTCTGAGGTGAGAAACTGTTTAGCACCTCATCATAAAACAGCAGGGGATAAGTGAAAAGATTTATTGCTGGTGCTCCTTTCTCTGGTCAGTCAGCCCAAAGCCTCTCTGGCTAAGCTGGTTGATTCTTTGTGAACCAGAGAGGAAGGAAAGGAAAAAAATTAAGATGCTTTAGATACAGGCAAATATGCATGGACACATATACATTCCAACATTCATACACCCACACTCTGGCTGGGCCCGACTGTCTGTCACAATCAACTCCACAAGTGTTCACACATGCTTACACATATACACACAAGTACTCACACACAAACATATGGACAGACAAACACATTTGGATAGATGGATGGATGGATGGATGGATGGTTGGGGCAAAGCTCCCCCAGCCAAACCATTTAACCAACAACTTTATTTCTTTTCTCTGGTCTTTTATACCTTCTTAGATAAAAAGTTCTTTAGAAAATTACCTCAGAGATAAAATGTTACACAAAAAGGGAGTTACAGAAGGATGTTGATATTAAGTTCAGAGCCTTGTTTCAGTCTAATATGCTCATTGTAAGTTCAAAGCAGTTTTCACATGGCCTTGCCTTATCGTAGTGCACACCTGTGACTTTATCCTTGAACCGAAATGCTTTTCCTTGAACACAAAAATGTCCCAAGTCTATTTCTCTTTTCAATGTAATTATGAAAACTCATTGTATTTCTTACATGAAGCTTTTACTTACTATTCTGAGGAGTGGGCACATTCTATTCTTGATTCTAAATTGATTGCATCTTTCTAGCAACTAAGACCTCTAAAAACTTTCTCTCTAAAATTATTTGAATCAAATCAGGAATTCTATAGAATCGTATAGGTCTGCAGAGATGCGCTTAAGAGAGTGGGATAATACCAAGTGATCGTTATGTATGTTTAATGATAACAGGAAAAGCATATTAATAGCAGGAATCTTTCCTAAAATGAATTTTTCTTAGGCCTTGCCTACTGGAGCAAATCCATTGTAGATTTTAATCCAAGACGGACCCATCTCAGGAAGACCACCTGCTAGTTTTTAGCTTCTCCTATGATGGCTCTTGACAGTAACTAAGATTAACAGAGAGGACATTCCTTAGAGGAATGTGAGATATGTACATTATTATATAAACAAGCCTTAAGCCCACAGCAGCAATCTACACTCATGGAATCGTACACTGGCAGGTCCTGTCTCCCAGGAGCAGGAACCATGTCACTCTGTCCCCACCAGGGCCATGCCAGGTTTGGCACTTAGATGGGATGTAGGATTTATTTCAGGTCACCTGTCCAGCTTGGTAAACCAGGCTGATTGTTGAATAAGATACATAAGCTCTTGGCTCATGGACCTGTCTGTAAGACTCCTTAGGTGCCCTTATGATGTAATAACTGGCTCTATGGGTCTTCCACAGGAGAGAGAGAGGGAAGGGAAGAGGGAGGAAGGGATGGGGCGGAGGGAGGGAAACAGAAACAAGATGCCACAATGTGTTTGTGGTGTGACCTCAGAAGTCATACTCTGTCATTTCTGTAGCATCTTGTCTGTTGCCCAGGTTAGCTCTGTTCACTCTGGATGGGACTGTGGCCCTGGAGGTTGGTCACTACAAGGCTGAGGTTTACTTTTCCCCCATAAATCAATTGCCCAGTACCATATGTTGGACAGACTCTTTTCTATGTTGAACTTCTTTGGCATGTTTGTGAAAGATGACTTGACTGGACAGTAGAGGTTAAACTATTTTGTTCTATTCTCCCAGTTTGTTTTCGTATGTCCTTGCTGCTTTTTCTTGAAGATCAGAGATTACATTTTAGAGTCTGACATATTTTTCCAACTTATTTGGCTATACTAGAACTTTTGCATTTTCTTATGACTTTCATAGTATGTTTGTTAGTTTCCATGAAAAGGCCTGTTGAAGGGTCTCTGAAGGTGGCTCATTCAGTGAAGTGCTTCATGCCAGCAGGAAGACCAGGGTGTGGATCCTCAGTACCACAGGAGAAGCTGATGGTGGTGCACACCTGTAACCCCAGCTGTGCAGACAGGAGGGGTGCACACCTGTAACCACAGCTGTGCAGACAGGAGGGGTACACACCTGTAACCCCAGCTGTGCAGATGGGAGGGGTGCACACCTGTAATCCCAGCTGTGCAGACAGGAGGGGTGCACACCTGTAACCCCAGCTCTGCAGACGGGAGGGGTGCACACCTGTAACCCCAGCTATGCATACTGGAGGGGTGCACACCTGTAACCCCAGCTGTGCAGACAGGAGGGGTGCACACCTGTAACCCCAGCTGTGCAGACGGGAGGAGTGCACACCTGTAACCCCAGCTGTGTGGATGGGAGGGATGCACACCTGTAACCCCAGCTGTGCAGACAGGAGGGGTGCACACCTATAATCCCAGCTGTGCGGACAGACAGGAGGATACTGAGGTTTGTTGGCCACCCAGTCTAGCTAGTCCTGAGCTCAAGGTTAGAGAGTGTGGAGAGTCATTGAGGAAAATGTCCTGTGTTGACCTTTGGCCTCTACATACTTACACATATATGAACACACACACACACACACACACACACACACACACTTCCTGTTCGGATTTAGATTTCATTAAATTTGTGAACTGATTTGAGGAGAATTAAAATGTCATTTAGAATGAGGATCTCTTCTCTCTTCTCTGTCTGGGCGCTGCTTGCCTGCTTGCTTGCCTGCCTCCGCACTGGCTTGGACTTCTAGCACAAAGCTAGGTTGGAGGTCCCTAGAAAAGACACAGCTGTCTTCTCTCTCTTAGGGGAAAATTACTCAGTCTTTTAATAGTAAGTGATGTGCAGTGGATTTCCCATAGATGTCTTTCATTGGGCCAAGGAAGAGTCTTTTTTTTTTTTTTTTTTTTTTTTTTTTTAGATTTGTTTTGTATGAGCACACTGTAGCTGTCTTCAGACACACCAGAAGAGTTCACTGGACTCCATTACAGATGGTTGTGAGCCACCATGTTGTTGCTGGGAATTGTACTCAGGACCTCTGGATGAGCGAGCAGTCAGTGCTCCTAACAGCTGAGCCAGCTCTCTAGCCCCAGCTGAGAACTTTTTTTTTAAAAAAAAAAAAAAAAAAAAATGAGGGGCTGGAGAGCTGGCTCAGCGGTTAAGGGCTGCTCTTCCAGAGGACCTGGGTTTGATTCCTACCTCCCATGTGGCTGCTCACCAAGTTTGTCACTCCAGTCCCAAGGGCCTTCTTTTGGCTTCTGAGGGTCCTTACTGCATAAGGATGATGGACAGACAGACATGCAGGCAAACCCTCTTCCACTGTACACATAAAATAAAATATATTTTTAAATGAAAAAAATTATGAATAATGTTAAACTTTGTCATTTCTCGTCTTTACATACCATCTCCTTAGTGTTTTTCACCATAGGCAGTTACATCAACTTACTTCATTTTAAACGTTAAACGTTGAATTACAGAAATATATCTTAGCCATATTATACTGTTTTCACATTCTAGATTTTATGTGCTAATTAACATTTGTTCAAGGTTTTATGTTTAGGTTGTTGATTTATGATAGTCCTTAACACCTCTGTTTTGATACTTTTATATTTATTTCTGTGTGTGCATCTGACAGAGTGCACTTGGAGTTAGAGGCACCTCTGGAAGTTAGTTCTCTCCATCCATCATGTTAGTGCTTCTCAACCTTCCTGGTGCTGTGGCCTTTAACGCAGTCCCCTATGTTGTGGTGACCCCCGACCATAACATTATTTTCATTGCTACTTTATAACGGTAATTTTGCTACTGTTATGAGTTGTAATGTAAATCTGTATTTTCTGATGGTCTTCCAACCCTGTGAAAAGGTCATCCACAGGCTGAGAACCGGTGCATCCTGGAGGTCTCAGGTCTTCAGGCCTGGTGACAAGTGCCCACCCACTGAGCCATCACTAGCCTCGCCTCTTGTCTGGCTTTTATGTCAGGGCTCAGGTAGCTCTGAGACTGAAATGCTCCTTCTCCTTTCCGGAAGAGCTTATGAAGCCTGACATCTCTTTTTCAGTGTTGGTTGTAATTACTGGTGAAGCCTGTGTTTGAGCTGCCTTGTGGCTGAGATGAGGACAGTGTAGACTGGTTTTAATTGAGCTTGAGTTTTGATCATTTGTTTTTCGAGAAATTTGCTCATTTCATCTCAGATGTTGAACTTATTGGCATCAGGTTACTAATAATATCATGTTTTTCTATCAGTATCTTCGGCTTTATGAAAAATTTTGCAGTTTTGCTCCCGACTTCAGAGTTTTGTATTTTTTTTCCCTACCAGTGTGTGATGTAATGTTAGTTTGATCAACTTTACTCAACCCTGGGTCCCCTGGGAGGGGAGTCCCAGTGATGGGTTGTCTAGTTCAGGTCGTCCCTGAGCACACCTGTGGGGGATAGTCTTGGTTATGTTAATTGAGGTGGGAAGCCCCACCCTCTGTGGGTGGCACCGGCGAGTGGGCGGGGCCCTGGGTTACATAAGAGTCAAGTGAGCTGAGCAGACACATGTGTGCTTCAATTTATTCTTCTGCGCTTCCAGCTGTTGACACAATGTAATGGGCCAGCCTGGTGCTCCTGCTGCCATGGTGATGAACTGTAATCCCTTGTGAGCTAAAATTAACCCTTTCTCTCCTAAACTGCTTTGGTCACAGGATTTTAACCACAGCAAGGGGAAATGAAGCTAAGACATCCTTTAGTGACTGCCTGCCGTTGAGGCATTTATTTGTTTGTAAGCTTTGCATACCTAAAAGGAAGGATCCTTTCTGTGGATTTTCATGTTGCTTTCCATGGCCTGTGATACCAGCGCTGGCTGTAAGCACCGTGGACCAGAACTGATGGGGTGGGAGTGGGTTATTATCGTCCAGATGGATAAGATGCACATCCACCTGGAGCCGATCACTTCACAACAGTTTTCTCAGCTCTGTAATCATCGGTGGCTTCAGTGTGCCCTTGTGACCTTGCTTCATCGGCAGAGTTAGAAATTGGGCGGTGGCTTAGGGGAACAGCTTAGACTCTTGCCTCCCTCCTGAGCCTTGCTGATGGCTTCAGAAAACAAACAAACAAACAAACAAACCCAATGCAGAGGTGCATGAAGAGTAGCGCACATTTCCTACAGTTCCAGAGACAGAGAGGCCCAAGATGGAGGCACACACAGGCTCAGTGCTGGTGAGGACAGGACGTGCCTGCACCATTGAGGATGTGGTTAAGTCCCTCTTGCCATTGCTATAGGGGTGGCAGTCCTGCGCAGACCAAGGCACGTCCAGAAGGCCTCGCCTCTTAGTACTGCTGCACTGGGGATTAGATCTCCACACATTTAGACCACAGTGACAAGTTCCTGTTTCTCTAGCGTCATAAGATAGATCATGGCTTATTTTATTACTTTCTTTCCTGGCTTAAAACTGCAAATATAGTTTAAAAATAGTCAAGAATGACAGACGGAGGGGGTTTAGTAACCAGAATAACAGTGTAATATATCCTATATCCTTACATTCTAAATATTATATAAGTAATCAGCAAAATAAAGCCACTTGAAAATGACAAGGTAGGGGTTAGAGAGACAGCTCAGTGGTTAGATCCCTTGCCACTCCTGGAGAGGCCCAGAGTTTGGTTTCCCAGCACCCACACTGGGTGGCTCACAACTACCTGTAACTCCAGCTCTAGGGGATCCAGTGTTCTGTCTCTCTGGGAGCCCCTACATGTATGCGCCTAATTCACCACCACCCCCACATAAATAAAAATAATTTTTTAAAAGCTAAGCTAATAAGTAGATAATTCAGCAGAAAGAACAGTGAATATGATGAACTATCCAGCTGGCCAGCAATTAAAGCGTTGAAGTTGAGGTAGACCCCGTTCTCGTGTGTTAAAGTCTTAGTTGGCAAGTATTGAAAGACGCGAGCATGCTTGTTTTGGTTGAGGTGAAGGTATGGTTTGGAGTGAGAACAATATAGTAGGCAAGATGGCTGCCTCTCACGCCCAGCCTTCATCTAGAAAGGTAACTGGGTGTGTTTGCTCCTGCTCCGAAGTTCAGTTTGTCACAGTTTCCTGTGCAGAGGTGAATCCTGAGAGGTCTTTGGAGGGGAAGGGGAAGGGGTGGTGTATGGCACACAGAAGGTCCCAGTCCTTGAAGTGCGAGCTCCCTGGCAAATGGACCTGCTCGCCTGGCACCCAGCTCCCTCAGGCTGCCTTTTGCTTTGGAGGTTTGCTCTCGTCAGTGAGAGCAGGGGCTGCTCCAGGGGTCAGCACGTTGTCCTGAGTGGATCTGCAGTGCGCCTCCCAGTGTACAGTGCCCACTGGGTGACGCTCTGAGGTGACTGTGGGTGCTCAGTGGGTGATGCTCTGAGGTGAGTGCACTCCCTCTAAAAGGATTTAGGGAGCCATCTTTAATCCCTAGCCAGTGCACTTGAGTAAAATAAGAATGGTACCACGAGGAATGCCTCTTAACCTTTATTGTGTGACTGGGGAGCAAGAGAGGTTGGTACGGTGTGGTACAGTGTGGTATGGCGTGCGAGCAGGGAACCATGGATGTCGTCCAGGAGAGAGAAGCATAGTTATGGCAGTTCAGAGATGAGGCTGAGAGGATGGAATTTCACAGTCCTGCGGGGAATGTGAAGCTTCCCCATCAGTCAAGCTGAGTACCTCCTGTCAGGGTGGCATGCTTGTGAGGCTTGCTTCCCGCTTCCGGGCTGCATTAACTCACTGCTTGGTTGATAGATTAGATATGGAGACAGCAGGCCTGCAACACCTCGAGACGGCTAGAAGCAACTTCAAGATGCTCTTTTAAAATAGTATATTTAACGTGAAAGTTCAGCTGAAGTTGAACATTAGTTGAAGCTGTCATACAACCTGAAATCTCTCCTTTTTCAAAGCTGATTTTCTTCCCTCAGATGAAAAGTGAATAATGAATTAGCCTGTCATTATAAAAGGAGAGAATGTTAGTAGACTCTGTATTTCCTTTTAAACGAGTTGCCTATTGTATTCCTTTCTGATTTCCTATATAGATATTTTAGAAACACATTCATCTTTTTACCTCACCCCTGTCAAAGTTACCGACACATTTTAAGCTCTTCTTGAACAATGACAATTTTCAGAAGAGACTCAACTCACTTCAGTATGGCTAGTTGTTGTTGTGTTTTTTTTTTTTTTTTGTTTTGTTTTTTAAATATCCAATTGCCCGCCTCACCCCCTGTCCCTCAATAAGCTCGGTGTGCTGCCGACAGCAGGGCTGGAGAGGTGAGCTGCCCAGGCTCCCTTTGCCTAGCCGTGAGGATCTCATGTGCCTCATTCTTAAGAAATGCATTCAAGTTTACATGTCTGAGGAGTGCAGATGGTATGATCCACTTATTGTGCTTTTAAAAACAGGTTGTGTGTGTGTGTGTATGAGTGTGTGTGTGAAGGTGAGAGAGAAAGAGAAAGAGAGAGAGGTGCCCGTGGAGGCCAGAAGAGGGCGTCAGGTCCCCTAGAGCGAGACTTGTAGGTGGTTGGGTTGGGATCTGAACCCCAGTCCTCTAGAAGGGCAATAAGTGGTCCTGACTGTTGAGCCGTCTGTGCAGCCTCAGTTGCTGCTCCTTTCAGTTCCGTGGTGCTTCTGGGCAGCTTTTCTTTTCCCTTCCACCATTGGAACTGTGGCCCATCACTGCCAAAGCCCCGGCCAACACGGAGGATGATCTCTCCTTCCTCCCCATCCTGTTCGTCACTATGACCTTATAGCACGTTTAGCCCCAGACTTGCCGAGCTGTGCAAATCTCCTGCCAGCACATTTATGTCCTAGGTATTGCATAGCTTTCACCTTGACGCGTGGCTCTGGTCTGCACTTGCCGTCCCTCAGTCTTGTGTACAGCTGCCCCGGGTTCTCCCTTCAGGGACATGTTGCTTCTCCTTGATAATGTCCCTGCTTTCCTGGATCACATGATTTCTTGTGTTTTGATTTATAACCTTAGTTTGGCGGAACACTCTAAACATTAGAAAGCTTTTGTGTTCTGGGTTTTTTTTTTTGTTTGTTTTGTTTTGTTTTTTTGTTTGGCCTATACATGTCTAAAAATGTCTAGGCGCCTTTCTTTGATTGATAGTGAAATGGAGGGCCACCAGACTATGATAGTTTTTATTTTCAAGGCTGTGTATGTAGCTTTTATTGTCATGTTGAATTGCTTGAATTTTTTTTTTTAAAAATAGTAACTGAAAATATATTTTGCTATGAAATTATGAAATGGGTCAGGTGGGTGTGGTTTAGCTTTCTAAGAATAATTCTGTCTGGGTGACAGTGAGCCAACCGCACTACTGTCTTTACATCCGAGGTGTGCAGAGTTCTGGGCTCATGGCGACAGTGGTACCTCTTGACGCTTTATCTGAACACCCGAGTACCCTCGGTAACACGCTCAGTACTGGTTCACAATCTGTTTACTTAGAACTGATTGCAGTGATGTAGGAATAAGCCATGGAGTCTGGATTATAAAACAGTGGACCCTGCTGCTACTCTCCAGTGCGACTGATAATTTAGTCCCGACTTATATACTGAAATGGATGCTGTCCTTACTTAGATGGCATCACCCACCTGTCTGTCATAACTCTGTGCTGAACCTGAGAATATCTGATGTTACTTTGTTTCTATATTTTTATCGTCTCTAAGAATTTCATAAATTGTGTTTTGATTGTATCCACACCCCTTCTCACCTCCCCAGCTCTTCCCAGATCCACCCCTACCTCCGTCTCCCTCCACCTTTGTTCCTCTTTTTAAAGATAATAACCCATTGAGTCCAGTTCGTGCTGCCTGTATCCTACTTGAGTGTGGGGACACCCACTGAAGTGTGGTTGATTTATCAGAGCCCATGCCATTAAAAACTAGACTCTCCCTTCTCCAGATGCCATTGACTGACCATAGCTTCTCAGTCAGAGGTGAGGGCTCATGACCGCTCACTCCCCGTGCTACGGTGTTGACTGGCTTGATTTTGTGCTTGTTTTGTGTAGGCAGTCATAGTTTCTAGGTCTTGAGTCCTGTCATGTCCTGAAGACACTATTTTGTTCTGGTGCCCCCTGACTTCTAACTCTCTCTAGAATCTTCCTGCTTCCTCTTCCACCATGGGCCTTAACTCTGTGTGTGCATGTTGCTACAGGTATCCCAGCTGTGACTTTCTGCATTAGCTGTTGCCTACAGCAAAATGAAACTTCTCTGGTGCATTTTGAGAGCTGTCCTCATCTGTGTATACAGAGCTAAGACTAAAGGACAGTTTGATACTGTGTCCATTTAGCAGAAAAATTGTAGCAGAAATACCTCTGATGAGTGTGAGCTCTCCAACGTGGGTTCTTGACGGGGTCTGCAGCATCAGGCAGGAGTTCCTTCCTCTAGACCAGGCTCTAAATCCAGCCAGAAAGCAGCTAGTTACCTCAAATCCAGCCAGAAAGCAGCTGGTTACCTCAAATCCAGCCAGAAAGCAGCTGGTTACCTCAAATCCAGCCAGAAAGCAGCTGGTTACCTCAAATCCAGCCAGAAAGCAGCTGGTTACCTCAAATCCAGCCAGAAAGCAGCTGGTTACCTCAAATCCAGCCAGAAAGCAGTTGGTTACCCCACACATTTCTGCTCTTATTGCAGCCATGGCATATGGAGAGGGGTGGGAGGTAGGGGTGGGAGAAAGTGAGGAGGAAGTGGAGAGGGGTGGGAGGTAGGGTGAGGAGGAAGTGGAGAGGGGTGGGAGATAGGGGTGGGAGGAAGTGAGGAGAGGAAAAAATAACTCTAAGGATGTTTGAAAAAGCTATATAAAATGTATTTTATAAGCTATGTATATGAAATATATATGAATTTGTATAACTATATAGAACTGTATATGAATCAAGTATATAAATGTATATGAATTTAATGGGAGAAATACATATCTTAAGCAGTTCCTCCCAGAATCCCTAAATTGCCAACTGAAAGCAGAGCAAGTATGGGTTCCCGAGGAGCTCTTGGTCCCCTAAGCAATGCAGGCCTTTTCCCTTCTGCTCACCGGAACTTGCTGGTTAGACCCTGCTGCTGAAGGCAGCACACACACTGATCACAGGACAGAAAAAACCAAGTTGGCACTGAGCAGGAAGCTGTCCCCTGTGGGTTAGCTTTCATAGCACTAGAAGGTGCTGTGCGGGCTGCTGGGAGTGGGGTGGGGTGAGGGTCACCATCCTCTAACCCAGCTGTGAACCCCATAAATGGCAACAATGACTGACAAGACAAAGTATGTCATTTTAGTCTAGATTTTTAGTTTGAAACTTGCTTTTTCTCTTCAGAAACGTGTGCTGACTTTGCATTTTGTTTTGTTCTGTTTTCTTTTTTTCTTGTGTGGGGGGATGAGAGTGATATCTTCTTTTATCTTCTAATACTCTGGGGTCCAAGGAACCCCAGTCTTCTATTTCTGCCGGAGGTTCATTTGTGTAAACTGTTTCTCTTCTTGGGTAAGCCTTTCTCTTTGCAGTTACTCTTCTGCCTCCTCCCACACCCTGGCTTTTCCTGACTGGAGGCATGCTGTGGTGGGGATATTTGGGAGGATCAGAAGGGTCTCCCAAATTCTTCCCTTTTCTCAGAATCCTACCCACGCACCATGCACAATTCTTCTCTTCTCCACTTTTGAAGTTTTATCCAGCAAGTCTACCCGAGTGTTTTTGTTTGTTCCGTTTTGACTCATTATGGTTTTGATTTGTTTCCTGGCTTTCTTATTCCTCATGGTTGTATCTTTTCCTAGTGAATTTAGTCACATTGAACACACTGTTGGTGTTCACTAGAGCCTTTCTCTTCTGGGCTTAGAATTCCTTTAAGCGTCTTTTGTAATTCCAGTCTAGAGGCCATGCGTCTTCTTCACTTGTCCTTAGCACGGAAGGTCTTTCCTTGTAGAACCTTCACTGTGAAGGAGAGCCTTGCTAGCTGCCATAATCTTGGTTTGTAGTTATTTTCTTTCAGGACCCAAAATATATCCATGGCCTCCCGGCATTTAGAGTCCTTCTGAGAAGTCTGCTGCTAGTCTCTAACTTGGTGTTAGCCTGTTACTTGACAGTTCCCTCTTGCACAGTGTAATGCTTCCTCTTTGTCCTGTAAACAACCTAACCTGAGTATGTCTGGCATGTACTTCTATAGTCATGTGTGTTTGAAATTCTGAATGTTTCTTGTATCTGGATATCATGCCTTTCTCAAGATTTGGGAGGTTATGTCTGTTTTTTTATACAACTCAGGGCCACCAGCCCAGGGGTGACAGGGACCACAGAGGGCCGGGCCCTCCCACATCAATAACCAGTCAAGAACACTCTCCACAGGCTTGCCCACAGGACAGTGTGCTGGAGGAATTTTCTAAATTGAGGTTCCTTCTTCCCAAATGACTCTACCTTGTCATCCTGACAAAAAAAAACCTAACCAGGATACCCAAAGCAGTACTAACAGCTGGTGAGTCCAGGCAAGGGTCAGGATGTTCATTGCATGGTAATTTTACTGTAGATTTGAAAAAAGAAAAAAAAAGGGGGGGGGGAGAGGAAAGGCAATGAAAACGATTTTAATCTCCCAAATGAGGAGATCCGTCTTGAGTCATATTATTCAGTCTGACATTGTGAGTTTGCATGGTCACAGAATTGCTGTATTTAACAGGGAGAAAATGGGATTGAGTGGAAATAGCTTTTTCTGGAAAATTAGCTCTTTAAAAAAAAAAAATTATTAAAAAACCAAATGGGCGCTGAAGTAGAGTTTGGCCAGCCATCAGAGGGCAGTGCAGACAGTGATTCTCCTCCTCAGGCCATTCAGAGCCTCAGAATGGTGTCCACACGAGGGCGCTGTTCTCTGCACACATCCTTTTAAAAGCATTTCTGAGGGCCGAGCCTGTGGATCCTCGCATGACTTCCCCAGTCCCCACTCACGGTTCTCAGTCTGTGGACTGTTTACCTTTTGGCTCTTCCAACTCCCAGAGCGTCTGGATGTGAGAGGGAATGAGCTAACTTCTTACGTGTGCCCCAAAGGCAGCTAACACGTTTGCTGATGCCCACCACGGCGTCAAGATCCTTGTCTCTCTAACTATGAACTGCCTAAACACAATCTTATTGCAATGAGTATTTAGATTCCCAGGATCTGTAACAACAAGGAGTTTCACGTGGGGGTTTTACCTCTTTGAGAGCTGACATATCTCCTTAACTGAGTGGCTGGGTGAGGACATCCATCTTTCTGTGTGCTTGCCTGGAGAAGGGCCATTCATGTAGACGATAGAGAAGACTGTCCATCAAGGGCAAGGCGCATCTGTGTTATGCGGCATTCTCCTAACTCCAGTGCCTGTGGGGGTAGATCGCCCTGGAAGTGAAAACCATAGAGCTTGGTGGGAGGGAGTGTCAGGTTATTGAGGGGTAGGAAGCTAGCCATAAAAAAATGCACACAGGGCCTTGGAAGTAGCTAGTAAGTTCACATATAACAAAGTGTTTTGGGCTGAGTGGAACAGGCAATACTTCATGGTCTCTTCACAGTCTTGTTTAGAAGTCCTTCACGGAGAAGCACAGTATCTGGACAGCACTGTCTCCCTGGTGACTTACTCTGACAGTCTTCAAGTGAGGGAAGTGCCTATATTCATCTTTCAGTGTACCACTTATGGTTGTTAGTTTGCATAGTTGTCTCTTCTAGCATAAAGATGGATAGCAGATAGGTATATCTCCCCCCCCCCCCCAAGCTGGTCCCATTTTGGACCTGCAGTGCAACTTACTCCCCTTTGGGAGGGGAGTCCCCTTCTATTATTGTCATTATTGCTTCTTATGTCCTTTTCCTGCTCTCCGTGACAGTCTGCTCTCTGTAAGGGCCTCTGCCTGTGAAGGCCTGCTCTCTGTGAGGGCCTACTCTCTGTGTGAGGGTCTGCTCTTTGTGCGAGCCTGTCCTCTGTGAGTTTCTGTTCTCTGTGAGGGCCCACTCTCTGTGTGAGGGTCTGCTCTCTGTGAGGATATGCTCCCTGTGAGAGCCTGTTCTCTGTGAGAGCCCCCACTTTCTGTGAGGGCCTGCTTTCTGTGAGGGCCTGCTTTCTGTGATGGTCTGCTCTCTGTGAGGGTCTGCTCTCTGTGAGAACCTGTTCTCTGTGAGGGTCTGTTCTTTGTGAGAGCCCACTCTCTGTGTGAGGGTCTGCTCTTTGTGAGAGCCTGTTCTCTGTGAGGGCCTGCTCTCTGTGAGGCTCTGCTATCTGCAAGGGAACATTCTCCTCAGTGTGTCAGGTGCTCTGTGAGCATCTCTTGGCTTCATCTTGTTTTTGTTACAAACACAGCAATCTCTCTCAGGCCTTTTCTTGCTAGTTGCTCTCCTTGGTGCTGTTTATCTTCAAGACTTCAGGAAGGTGGCTCCCTTTCTGGTATCAAGTATAAACAGCTTGCAAATCTTTTTTTCTAATTTATTTGGTTGGCTGTTTTATCAGGCTGGTCTCCTGCTCCTCTAAGCAGTGAGCTGGGGCTCATGGCTGAGATTCTGAGTTTCTCCCCCTCAGTTTCCCTCTCTGGCCAGCTGCTCCCCCGGTACCTCGAGTCCTGTTACTGTATGTCTCAATTTTGTTTTCTAATTGTTATTATAATCGCTTTATTTACTCCTTACAACTGACAGTGTCAAGGAGACCCTACCTATTCTAGGATATGAGGGGTTAAGCACCTCAGCTAGTCTTCCTCTAACTGGTGTCGGCAGCATGTAGGTTCTGTTCTTCATAACCTGTGGGGAGATCAGACGTTTATAAACAAAGTCATTGTTGCTTAGCAACAGGATACATTCTGAGAGATGTGCCCTTAGGTGAGTTTCACTGCAAACATAATAAAAACCACTTACCCAAACTAAGACGTAGTCATGTTGCTATTAGACAATTCAATCTCATGTCCCCGTTGAACACGAGGAACAGCTTTAACGAGATACTGTTACCGTTGTGTTATTATGTGACACGTACACTTAGTAAGAGCTTCAGTGAGTTTTATTAACCTTACAGATTTGAATAGAAAACATTGTAACGGAATTCTGCAGACTGTAAATTCTTAAAACTGTACTCAATCTTGAAGTCCCGAGACTCCTCCGTCATTTTACACAGCCCCAGCTCCAACCTCTGTCTTCTCGGCTTTGGCTTCCGATGGCGCATGCTCTCCAGCTTGACATTTGACACTGTCCAGCAGACAGCTGTGTTTAGTATTTGATTGCTTTTTCATCTGTACATCGCACGGCCAGTGAGATGGTAAAAATGCCGGCTGATTATGGCAGTGTCTTCTCAATCTTTTAAATGTGAGAAAAAAAGTATTACTTTTGAAAGGACACGTTTGAAGCAAAATATTTTTACATTATTTATTTTTGCTAATGAGATTTTACTTATCTCCTTTAAAGTAATTTAAGAGTAATTGAATTAGGGAGATAGCTTGGCAGAGTGTGTACTCAGCGTGTATGGGGCTCTTGGTCTGATTCTTAGCACCACCCAAAATAAAGCAATCCACTTAGTTTTGCTTATGAATTTTATGTGTAAATACAGGGTTACTACTTTTGACATTATTATCTGTATCATTCCCAGTAATGCAGCAACTAAGGCTGCTGTGTTCAGGAGTATGATGAATATGACTGACTTCCCATGCTCATCTTAGCTTAGGTCTTGGTTACGTGCTCCAGAGCAGACATGGAGGCAGGGGGAAGCAGCTTCGCTCATGTCATCTCAAATCTCTGAGATTCCCAGGGTTTAAGCATGTTCTACCTCCCCAGTCTCATGCCCATCTGGTGGCACACCCCACGTGTCCTGCAGGGACTGTGCACCCTTGCAGTCCCTTGGACGGGGCAAGCCCTCAGAGTTGCTCCTCACAGCCATTTTCCTCCTTGACCCAGAAGACTTTCAGACTTATGTGTCAAGCTGTAATATTCTAGTAGCTGTAATTGTCTGAACTTCCTCATTATCTTGAGCTTGCTAGAGCTTGTCAGCGCGGCTGCTTATACACCATGGAAGCCGCCTCTAATGTTATAATAGAATTAAATTCATCTGACCTAGGTCCTGGGCTTATTTCAGACATCAGATACTTATCTTGAAGCCCTAAGAACATCTCAATTTAAAAATTGACCTTTGGAGTCAGTCCCTCTAGTCCGCTAGTTGTACATAACCAACGTACGCTTTAAAGAGCAACCCGACTTTATTAATGTGTCTTCAAAATGTAATGCAGTTATAAAAATGTCTGCAGGGCAAGATGCCTTTAAAATGACATTCTCTTTCTTTACAGAGGTACTTTCTCGTTGGGAGCAATCACGCAGAGACGAAGTACCGAGTCCTGAAAATCGATAGAACAGAGCCAAAGGATTTGGTGGTAATTGACGACAGGGTAAGTCGCAGGCCTCCCTGTAAGTCCTGCGTGCAGGCTCTCCAGCATGTGTTGTTCAGAGGAGGTGAAATCACAGCTCTTAGTGGGATGGCACCTGGGCTTTGCTGCTGTTGTTTCTGTGGTATGATTTTAACCACACACCTCAATTTTCTAATTAGCTTCTAGAAATGACTGGTGTTGAGAAATTAGGCAGAATTATACTTCGTCCTTCAATTGATTTGTTTCTGAGAGCACAGATTCCCCTAGAAAGACAATGAAGATATTTTCCTAACCTACTGACCTTTTTTAAGGATTCAGTGTAACTAATATTGCATCTACCAGAGTGTGTATTACTGTGCTTCAGTACAGATGTTTCATTATGCTGATGGAAAGCACATTTGAAGGCTTGCTGTGCACTAAGAAACACTAAACAATTGTTATGCAGATCCTGTGCTGTCTAGACTCAGGAGTGCAAAGGCTCAAATTAATCAAGAACACGAGGCTGTTAGTCAAAGGTACCATATAAGGTAGTGGTGATGACGTGTTAATTTTTAGCTTTTCCAAATGAAGGAACTTATTCTTTGTGTTGAATTTCCTAGATAAATATTTCTGAATCCATATAGGTCCCAGTTTTGTGAAATACATTAGTAGTTACAGTTTGGAATAATTTTCATTAAGATCTTTTCAGAAGTATGTCCTGTGTTCTAACGATTGTGGATAAACTCATTGTTATGGTTTTTGATTTCCTGAACTACTCCTGGGAGTCCCTGCCCCTGGATCTGCCCGGAAGCTTCTATGGATACAGTGAGGTGTTGGTGTTGTCTTTACGTGCTGGGGATGATTGGTCAGGAAGACCCTTGAGGAGCTTTGGGCTGCCTCATACAAATGCACGTCTAGTTGGGGGTTTGCATTTCATTTTTAGGGCTTCGCAAACTTACTGACTTAGGTGGATCCCTTAGAGCTCTGAGTCTCCAGCTCACACTCTAAAGCGTTGACATAATTTTCGAACACAGCAGTGTGAGCCAGGCCTCAGCCTTACGTGTTGTTACATACCTGCCACTATGTCGTGACGTGACACAGTTGACAGAGTCGTTTATGAGTCCTGCAGGGGAAGCAGTCTCACAGGCGTGCTTGTTTCACAGCACGTGTACACGCAACAGGAAGTGCGGGAACTCCTTGGCCGCCTGGATCTAGGAAACAGAACAAAGATGAGCCAGAAAGGGTCCTCCGGGTTGTTTCGAGCTGTCTCGGCTTTTGGTGTTGTAGGTAAGAAGAGCCTTCCTTGCCTGTTTCTTTATGTTGGTACAGATTACTTAAAGAGAGCTCGTATGTCTCTGTAGCTGCACAGCCTTGACTCATCCCCTATGGCTCTGCTTCAAACATCACTATCAGTCTATCAGACATTTGAACACTATCCACTCATGTGCTCAGCACCGTTCAGGTTTATATAGAAATAAAGAAATAGAGAGATGTTTGGAGGTATCTAATGTCTGGCTTGCTGTGGAATGAGAAGTAAAAATTAGCTTGAGCTATAAGCATCTGCCTCACTTCCCATCAGCTAGAATTACAGATTCAGTAAAACTTGCTTTAGATTGAACAGGACAGGCTACAGTACAGCCTGTCACAGACTCCTTTGGGTGACGCCTTAATTGGAATTTTCTATTGCCGTGTTAATAGGATGACCACAAGCAATTTGGGGAAATGGTTGATTTGGCTTGTGTTTATAGTTCATTATCTAGAGAAGTCAGGGCAGGAACTCAAGGCAGGAATTAGAGGCAGGGACAATGCAGAGGCCGTGAGGACTGCTGCTCACTGGCTTACTCCTTATGGCTTGGGAAGCCTGCTTTTCTACAGGATCCAGGACTGCCAGCCAAAGGGTACCACCCACAGTGAGCTGGGTCCTCTGCATTCAGGCCAGTCCTGGAGAAGCATTTTCTTGATTAAGATTTCTTCTTGCCCGATGACCCTAGCTCCTATCAAGTTGACTCCAGCACAGTGACCCCTTTCTTACTCAATGAGAACGTTTCTTCAAAATCACAGAGGGAAGGATTCTATTCTTACTGTACAGTGTAAATCACTGTGACTCAGAGACACGGTTTCCATTTTTAGCAAGGTCCGTGGAATTTCAGATAAGGGTTTCCAAGCTGTGCTAGCTTTGCAGGGAATGTGGGGCTTTAGTTCACTTCAAAGACCTGATGTTGATCTCTTCCCCAACGTCTCTGAGGCAGGGTCTCCCTGTCTGGCCTGGAGTTTGATGTGTAGACCAGGCTGTCCTTGAACTCACAGATATCCTCCTGCCTCTGTGTCCCAAGTGCTGGGATTAGAGTTGTGTGCCTCCCCAGCTAACCTGGTGTTGATCTGTTTTAGCCTGGGCCTGATCCTCCCATTTTTTTTTTAACTCAAGCTCCGCCCCTTCCTTTCCTGTGCTCCGATGCTCTGTGCGCCCCTCCTGGTGACAGACCATTCAACCTCTCTGCTGCTTGATGATATTCTTTTCCCTGGTTGTGAGAAAGTGGCTTAAGGAAGGTCTCTTTGGTTCACAGTAGGAGGGCACAGCCCTTCATGGCCGAGAAGGCACAGCAGCAGTGGCCTAGGCAGCTGGTCACAGTGCAGCCACAGTCAGGAAGCAGAGAGGAGTGAACCCTGGTGTGCAGCCTAGCTTCTCCAGCCTTTTTTCATTCAGCCCTGGTCCCCAGCCCATGAGTGGTAACGCATACTTTCAGAGTGAATCTTCCTGCCTCGGTTAATCCACTCTGGGAGGAGAGTTGTCTTCCAGGTGACATAAGTTGTCACAGATAGCTCTGTGCCTGATTGGGCTAGGACAGAGGAGAGAAGCCAGGACAGACAAGGCGACTGTAAGCTGTACGTACACAGCCAAGTCACATAATGAAAGTCCAGTCACATTGGAGTTTGTATTACTCAGATCTGGAAGGGGCAGGAGAGCTTTCCAGGAGCAGAGATTTATACTGCATCCTGAGGGAGCATTATGGTACAGGTGGAAAGAGGGAAGAGAGGCGAGGACTCTATAGAAGCGGCAGTAGGGGTCCTAGGTGCCCGGGTACCTATAGGATCTGGGATGCTGGGAATTCATCATCATGGCAAAGGCAGGTTGTTCAGAGTGTTCACATCACAGTTCCTCAATGGCGGGAGCTTGAGAGTTCCTTAAGCCTGCTGTGGTATATACTGGGTCATGGCTGCTGGTGTTAACGACTAATATGGACCTTATGTCATTTCAAGTTTCCAGTTAGCACTTCCTATTTTAACTCTGCTATTGAAACTTTTACTATACCCTGCCATTTTTGAATTATTATTTTTTTTCCCTCAACTTGGTAGGATTTAGAATTACCACAGAGACTCTGCGGGTACGTCTGTGAGTGTGTTTTCAGAAAGGCGAACCTGAGCAGGAGAATGCCCCCCCCCCCTGGGCAGCACTGTCCCGTAGGCTGGAGACTGAACAGAAGGAATGATAGCATTTTCCTGTCTCGGCTTTTTTTGTTCCACTGTAGCTGCAGTGTGACCACCCCTCTTCTTCCTCATGCTTCTGTGCCGTTTCTTCTCCACCCTGTGGACTGTCTCGGCAAACAGGGAGCCAAAGTCAGTCTCCCTCCCTTGACAAGAAGAGTAGCAAACACAGCACGGTTGGTTCCTTTCATTTGCCTTCTCCTGAGACTTGACGAGTCCTTCAAAATCTCCTGATTACTGGATACGTGTTTGAGGGCTGAGAATGTGCACTTAATATCATATGCACTCATCCATGTACATTAATAAGTTCCATGTTAGTTAAATTTATTAAATCAAGTACTGATATTTTAAAATTAAGAAAGTATTTTTTAATTAATTTATTTAAAATTTTTTTGCTTTTCAAGACGGGGTTTCTCTGTGTAGCCCTTGGCTGTCCTGGAACTCACTCTGTAGACCAGGCTGGCCTCGAACTCAGAAGTCCGCCTGCCTCTGCCTCCCAAGTGCTGGGATTAAAGGCGTGCGCCACCACTGCCCGGCATAGAAGGTTTTCTTTATGCAGAATTGAAAGGGTTAACTCTCCTCATATAATCTTATATATAATGTATATGTTATATACAATATGTATTCTATAGGTATTCTCTATGTCTAATCATGTGTGTGTGTGTACATGGGACTAGGTTATATAACCCAGGTTATCCTCATACTCGTTATATAGCTGAAGATGACCTGGAACACCTGATCTTCTTGCTTCCATCCCAAGAAATAGGATGATAAGTTCATACCATTGGGCCTGATTTAATCAGTACTGGGACTGAACCCAGGGCCTTGTGCATGCTAGGCAAATAGTCTACCAACTTAGCCACCCAAAATAATTTTAGGTTATGTAATTGCCAAAAATTTATATGACTATAAAGTTATAAAAGTATCAAAGTAGGTAATGTGTAAAGTCTTTGGTAAATATGTTTCTAAACTCATTTGCATTGCTAAGTCTATGTGACATTATATTTGTTTTTTTTTTATCTGCAGGTTTTGTCAGGTTCTTAGAAGGCTACTATATTGTATTAGTAACTAAGCGGAGGAAGATGGCAGATATCGGAGGCCATGCGATATATAAGATTGAAGATACAAGCATGATATATATCCCCAATGACTCTGTTCGGATTACTCACCCGGATGAAGCTAGGTATGCACCGGCACTGACAACTTATTATTTGTTTTTGACAGCAGCAGAACCAAAGAAATACAAATGTTGTATAGCAACATCAAGTGTTGGATCAAAATTCCAGTTTCTGCTAGGGACTGTGTAGGTCTTTTCTGCAGTCCGACACGGCTCAGCAGTTGGTGCTGAAGCCGCCAGGTGTGGGAGCAAGGTTCACAGAGCGTCAGCCTGCTAAATAAACGCAGAGCTTTTGATTGTTTACAGAGACGAGCAATGATTTCTTACATTAAAACTGGTAGGCATATTTAACCAAATGATGACACTCAGTGTCACCTCTTTATTTGTTGTGTGTGTTGTATATGTGCACATGTGTGTGGGCTTGCATGCATGCAGAGGCTGGGTGTTGGGTGTCCTGCTGTATATAGTTTTTCTGCTGTATTCCCTTGAGACATGGCCTCTCACCAAAACTGGAGCCGTTTGTGTTTCCAGCTAGAATGGCTGCCAGTGAGCCCCAGTGATGTTTCTGTCTCCCCACCTGCTTGCTAGCTCTGTGGGGGGAGCCTGCAGCCATATGTGGAGTCTTATGATGTTAAGCATCTCACTGATTGTTCTGACTCTCCAATCCTGATGTCACATTTTCGTTTGAAATGGGAACAGCACAGACTACCTTAGTAATTCTGCTGAAAATGTTTCATGCATACAGAAACAATCAGGCAAATCTGTAATGTGGGACCTTTTGTAAAGACAGTAGTCTTCTAAGACACTTGAAAACATGCAGGTCATCAAAGAAAACAATACACTTGTAGATTTTAGAACCGACATGACAGGTGCATCCTCTGACTTTCACTTAGATCCCGGTGGAGACTTGTCATGTATGCACACGTGTACACAGAGCTATAAAGGCACTTAGATCCCGGTGGAGACTTGTCACATATGCACACGTGTACACAGAGTTATAAAGGCACTTAGATCCCGGTGGAGACTTGTCACGTATGCACACGTGTACACAGAGCTATAAAGGCACTTAGATCCCGGTGGAGACTTGTCACATATGCACACGTGTACACAGAGCTATAAAGGCACTTAGATCCCGGTGGAGACTTGTCACGTATGCACACGTGTACACAGAGCTATAAAGGCACTTAGATCCCGGTGGAGACTTGTCACGTATGCACACGTGTACACAGAGCTATAAAGGCACTTAGATCCCGGTGGAGACTTGTCACGTATGCACACGTGTACACAGAGCTATAAAGGCACTTAGATCCCGGTGGAGACTTGTCACGTATGCACACGTGTACACAGAGCTATAAAGGCACTTAGATCCCGGTGGAGACTTGTCACGTATGCACACGTGTACACAGAGCTATAAAGGACTTTATTGGGTTAGGAAGCATATGGACTATAACCTAAGGACATCACATTAATATTACATTTAGAGTCTCTTGATAGAGATTGATATTGCTTGTGAGAAACGGTTACAACTGGAAGTGTCTCCTCATATTTTGGCACCTTTGGAATATACATGTAAACACAACCAAGTACTGTGGGCACAGAACAGGACTCGAGGCTGAGCACAGACCTGAGCTGTGTCTCTCATGCCCTTGTTAATATACATGGCTGGAAGAGTATTTTGTCCAGTAGCTGGTCTACCTGCGTGTTGACTGTGACTGCATGTTGTCAGTGCTGGGCTCTGCAGTTTCCACTGTGGCGTCAGGTCAGTGTCCAGGACAGGTTCAGATTTCTCTCAGTTAAGTGACGTAGGTAAATGGGGTTTGCGTGTGTCTAAGCAGGGGAGTCTCATGGCGAATTAGAAGAAGGCCATCTTGGTTTTCACTGGACTCTGTTTGTTCCCTGATTTTCTGTAGGTCTGAAATCTTTTAGAGGTTTGGTGACACTGTTAGGGACTTGACAATGGGAGGAAGACTGTTATCAATTGATAGATTGGAAGTTAGATGGGTTCAGTTGATGTCATATTATAAAAATTCAAAGGACATCAAGGCATACTTATATTTTTATGGTTGGTAATCGTTTAGAATTTAGCTATGCTCTGTCATGTTTAATATAGTGATTTAATAATCTTAAAAATAAAATTATCTTATGATTATAATACTGTGTACTATGTAGACGTTATCTATAATACAGTACAATTATGTCAATAGCTTGTTATAGGAGGAATGAAGTGATATTTTCTAATATAATTATAGAGATATGTGATCTAGTAATACAGTAAATAAGAATGTTTGGAAAAAATATCAGGAAATAAAATACAATACTACTAGGTATGTTGTCCATTTGGTAAGTAGAGGCTACCTGCACTGCATGGTTGTATTGACGGTAGGAAATTTGCCAGAACAGTTTGCCACTGTAAGGTGTTGTTAAAGAGAATTATCAGTATCTTCATAGGAGCAGAAATATACTTGGCAGAATTCCAGATCTTTATGATCCAATCTTAGCTTACAACCTCTCTAAAGGAATTTATTGAAAGTGTCTATAATAAAATTTATTCTTACAATAAAACTTTAAAAGGGAAGCCTTTAATTTAGGTAAGGAACTATCAAGGAATATGCTAGCATTCCTAATATTCAACATGGTATTTAGAACCCTAGCTAAGGCAATGTTTGTAAAATAAACAGTAGATCAGGAAAACAAGGCACTTCCCTTCCCTTTTTCCTTTCCTTGACAATGTCCCCTATGGAGCTCAGGCTGGCCCTAAACTCACAGTGAGCTTTCCTGCCATAGTCTCTTAAGTGCAGGAACCACAGGTGTGTGCTCCCACACCCAGTTTCAGGAACCACAGGTGTGTGCTCCCACACCCAGTTTCAGGAACCACAGGTGTGTGCTCACACACTCAGCTGCAGGGATCACAGGTGTGTGCTCCCACATCCAGTTGCAGAAGCCACAGGTGTGTGCTCCCACACAGCTACAGGGATCACAGGTGTGTGCTCCCACACTCAGCTGCTCCCACACCCAGCTGCAGGAACCACAGGTGTGTGTTCCCACACCCAGCTGCAGGGATCACAGGTGTGTGCTCCCACACTCAGCTGCTCCCACACCCAGCTGCAGGAACCACAGGTGTGTGTTCCCACACCCAGCTGCAGGGATCACAGGTGTGTGCTCTCACACTCAGCTGTAGTGCCTAGTTGAGGAATGCAGAAATAACACATGGCCTGTATCATATATGATGACTTAGCTAACCGTTGAGCAAGTTAAATCCTTAGTTTTTGGTACAGCTACATTCACGCAGTGCATGGGAGCTGAGAGTTGTAGAACAGCACACAGGGTTTGAGGTGGTCCCTGAGAAGATGTCCTGTGGACTATATGAAGATTTCTGTAACAGCAAAGTAAGGCACCAGGGCCAGAGGATGGAAGCAGTAACTTGAAAGTTGCCTCTGGAGAGGGACCAGGGCTGGTGGGTGTAGAGAGAATTTTAACCCTGAAAATTGTGTTTTAGTTACTTACCTAAGTGTGAATGTGAACTGTCACCTGATGTCTCACGAGTGGTCGGCTGAGGCACGTTTCATTCTGCCCTCTTCTATTTCCATGATAAAAATCTTCTCAACTTAAAGTTACGGTAACCCATGGGGTTATGGTTACTTTAGTGACTGGGGACAACAACAACAACAGTCTTTATCCCTCCCTTGCTCCCGTACCCTGCCCATGCCCTGCCTGGGTGGGAAGCACAGTCACTACACAATGGGGTGCACACTGTGTTAAAGGTATCTAGCTATCTGAGCGATGCCTGGCAGATGCATACCCATGCAGAGCTGGCTGGGATTGCTCAGTTCAGTGAGCACACTCACTAGTGTAAGGATATCCCACACTCACTAGTGTAAAGATATCCCTGACCGTATGTTAAGCCATAACAAAGAACACTTTGCGTTTATAACATGCTTTAATTTTTTTTTGTTTTTAGGTACTTAAGGATATTTCAAAATGTGGATCTATCTAGCAATTTTTACTTTAGGTAAGTTTCTTCCTTTTAGAAACTTGATTCTCGACATTTTAAATGGCTAGTGTAAAGGTACTATAAAAATCACCTTTGTTTCAGGAAGAAAGTAATACGATTTAAAGAAATAACTTCATTATGGAATTTTGAATCATAAAAACGAAATCGTATCACTTCAGGTGCAGAGTTGTAACAGTGCCATGGTTCAG
Organism: Arvicanthis niloticus; assembly: GCF_011762505.2. Lineage (NCBI taxonomy): Eukaryota > Metazoa > Chordata > Mammalia > Rodentia > Muridae > Arvicanthis > Arvicanthis niloticus. Next base: position 65,440 of record NW_023045957.1, read on the forward strand.
TCTCAGCTGATGGTCTGCCAAAATGAAGAAAAAGCTAATTAGAAATAGGAAAGGGATTTCAATCTCGACGTGTTGCGGGTGGCCCTGTAAGTGAACAGTTGTGCTGGAATGAATGTAGCGTTAAGCAGATTGAACATCCTAAGAGTATGCTTTGGGAGAGAGAACAGAAATCTCTCTTTGTACAGAGACATTTGTGGAGATCTATTTAACATAGCCAGCAAGCAGACAGACAAACAACGAGCAAATGTTACAGCATTGTGACGAAGTGTTAAGATGGCAGTGTGACCAGTCTCAGGCTGGACAGACAGACAGACACAGGTGTAATAGACAGAGGAGTCTGTCTGCTGTAGTATCCAGACTGAGACGTAGACTCAAGACGGTGTTCACCAATAACGACCTGAGCTGGGCCTGAGAGAGGGCCCGCAGCATTTGTGTGCATTGGCAGTGCACACAGACCAGGCACTTTGCATTTTCAGGGATCTGTCGTTAGTCGTTAATAGAGTTAATCATTTATTTATAAAATAAACACAAACATAATGAAAGCTAAAATTATTAAGTCATAGAACAGAGGGTTCTAGGTGAAGTGAGTTTTTAATCCACAGGTACTTAGTGGCTTGTAGGTTTCCATGTTTGTCTGATTTCATCTACTTTACATAAGACAGCTTCATCTTCCGCTCACAGTGTTGTGAGCTAATACTGACGCTTGGTGGCGCTGCTGTTTGAAATGGGCTCCTGAGCCATTCTTGGCCATACTAAATTTACGCAAGTCATTCCTCAAGTTATAGTACATATGCTGGGGTCTCAGGGCTGCGCCACGGCCAACTGGAAACCAGCTGCTTAATATAACTTGTCTCCACTCAAGCAAAGGTGGTAAGACTGGGTTTAACAGACAGAACTGAAATTAATTTCAGTCAAATTATGGAACTAAACCGGGGAAATAATAATTAATGTGTGGCTCTCCCAAGAGAATTGTAATACTTAAGATATTGCCTGAATACTGTACTTGAGCCTCAAGATCGTTTCTGGAATTCCGTGTTAAAATGGATAACTAGAAAGACTTAAACATTGTTGATCTTTGTCATGCATACGAACTCACAGAGACCACAGCAGCCTGCACAGACCTGCTCAGGTCTGCACCAGACGGGGTCCTAGAGCTGAAGGGAGAAGTGGGCACATGTCTCATCCCTACCCCAGAAGCTATCTGCTGGTGATAGCCACTTGCAAGTGGGAATCTAGTTTCCTCTGAGGGAGTCTCACTAGGGAAACAAACTACTCTTCAGGATGGGCTTCATGCCAGCAGCGGACGCCAGCAGAGAATGAACTCAGCAGCGTCTTTGCCTCAGAATGTCTTGTCGTGGATCTTTCATTATTATTATTAATATTATTATTTTAATTTTATTTATATATATATTCTTTTTCCTCTCTTTTTAACCTTCAGGTTCTTTGCATCCAATTTATGGGACTCACGAGTGTGTGAATGAGTGGCTCTCTTTCTTGTGCCTTCCCTTGGGCTCTTTTCCTTCTGTTCGCTTATTCTGTCCAACTCTGGTGTGTTAGTTTTTGTTTATTATTTTATGGAATTATTAGTGCATAAAGAAGTCTGTTTTTTAATGAGAAACGGAAGAGGGTGGATCCGGATGGGAGGGGAGGTGGGGAGGAGCTGGGAGGAACAGAGAGAGGGAATATTGTAGTCGAGTTTTATTATGTGAGAAAAAACCCTATTTTCAATAAAATTGTTGATCTTATGAAATTAGAATCATAATTTTTTTCTGCTTAATGACCAACTTTTATTTGTATAAAGACTGTGTTAATTTTTATATGATTCTTATTTTCCTAGAACATGTTTCACTGTAGGAGATTACATTATCTTCTTACCCCTGTATCACTATGAAGTTTGTAGTTACTTTTGCTCATGTTGAAACTATGGCTCAAAGCCAAGCACTTTTGACGAGGACACTGTACTCCAGTGTCCTATCTATAGAACCACATTCATGGGCATAAGACAGTGTGACTTGAAACAAGAAATGAGATTGATTTCATCATGAAACAAACAAACAAAAAATACATGTGCCAATCAGCGAGTGGATGTGACCCACTTCATAAATATGTATTTCTAGTGTTCATGATTAAGTCAGATGGTGAGGTTTCTATTTAATTTCCAATCGTGTTTGTATTCGGCCGTGTCTGCAGTGCTCATTTAATGGCATTGCTTCAGTGGAATACCAGGTGCAGAGTAATTTAGCTCACAGATTGTAATTCCCCATGGGAGCCGAGACCGTGAAATATCTTTGCTTCTGTAATTCTTACGTCTGAATTCTCCTCTCAGTTATAGCTATGATTTGTCACACTCGCTTCAGTATAATCTTACCGTCCTGCGAATGCCCCTGGAGATGTTAAAGTCAGAGACATCCACGGCGTGCCAGGAAAGCTTCGACATCTTTGAAGATGAAGGGTTAATCACACAGGGTGGCAGTGGTAGGTGAATTCTGCATGAATGTGGCATCTCAATGAAGTCTCTCCCTTTCCTCATCCTTTATCCCTTGGTGGCCTTTATCCTTGTGGGTTGTCTTAGAGACGCAAACTTGACCAATTCATTTAAAGTTAATCTCTGTAGCTGTCCCTTGCTACTCTGTGGGGCCTTCTTTCTTCCACCCTTCTCACCCTTTTCCCCCTTTCAACCCCCGACACTAGATAGGAGAGGAAAAAAGATAAAGGGAGAGAGGGAAGGAAGAGATCCCTGAATCTAATTTATTTTCTTCTTTGAGTATGACTACTAACAAACCACAGCCAACTCCTCCCCCCTCCAATGACCAACACCACCAACCAGCCTCTCGGGGCCCTGGCATTTTTCATACAATCTGAAAAGTTCCTAGAATTCCAAACATCACACAATTGCAGAAACTGTCTGCAGTTGGTAAAATTACACCTCTGCTAGAGCACAAGGCAAATCATAGTCAGCTGCTGTGGACAGTCCAAAGCAGCCTCGTATCTCACACTTGGGATTAAAGTGAAACACATTCTTAGAGCATCTGTGTGTGTGTGTGTGTGTGTGTGTGTGTGTGTGTGTGTTTTAAAGAAGCCAAAATTCTAAAATTGTCTCTACAAATCACAATGTGATTATATTTATAGGCCAGCCAGAAATTATATGTTGTCAGTTTCTAGAAATTATTTGTATACTTCTTAATGGAGTGCATTCAGAATCTAGTCTTTTGGTGACATTTTTATGGAGAATTACCCTTTGAATACTGTAGAGTGGACACCATCATATTTTCATTCACAGAAACTGGTCAGTTATGAGTCAAGTTTGGGGCTAAAGTTACCACGGGTTGCCTGTTATGTGCTGGGCATTTACATACAGTATTCTGAGCCCTATAGAGTGTCTGCTGGGTGAGTATAAGGCGGCTGTGTAGACATAAACACTAAGTAGGAAACTGAGGCCCAGAGGTGTCAGCACAGCAAGTGACTGCTCTCGGCTTGTCACATCAGTCGATCACAGGCCGAGCTGCGTGCCTGGCACTGTCAGGTTGTTGCTAGACCATAGTAGACTAGCCTAAGGTGCCTCTTTGTCAATTCTGTTCTTGCCAGATTTTGGGTTTTGGTCTAGAACCCTAAAGCAAATGGCTTGTTATTGTGGACATTGTGACGGAGTCCTTTCAAGTGTAAAGTGAAAATTTCTTGGCTGAAGTAGGCCAGCTGTGGAGAAGTCATAGCCAGCTCTGGCTTTGAAGCCCTTGCTCCATGCAGCTTAAATGGTAGAGATGAAGCTGCGGGTGCAGAGGCAGCATCCACTCTAAAAGAGACCAGAGGGCTTGCCTGTGCACCCGTGCTCCCATGCGCCTGTGTGGAGAGTAGGGAGAGTAGGAGAGGCTGTGCTTCCCCACAGGCTCTGCCTATGCCCAGACTGTTCTTTCAGTTGAATGTTCCCCCTGGCTTGAGTCTGCTTAGCTTACCTGGTTGTCACTTGGGTTGAAGACAGGCTGGGAGCTCTCTTGCTGTCCTCAGTCCGGGATTCAGACATCCGAATTATAACCCAAAGTATGGAGTGCCTACGGAAGGGAGGAGCTAGTTTGAGTATTTGATAAAGCCAGAAGTGTTGCTGAACTTGCCGCTGCAGTCTGCATTTGAATGTGTGTCTGGGTTCTGCTGTGACTTCTGGGCTGTGCCTAGAACAGCCGTAGGTGGGTGTGATTGAAGAGTGTATCATACAGTCGTCTCCCGGAAGGACACACAGAGCGGGACTTAGAGACAAAGGTGGTACCAGCATTCTGGTCTAGGCTTAAGAGGGAAAGCAGTTCTTGTGCTTTCATCATCGAGGGATCATCCCCTGTTGTTAGCTCATGGCCTTCCATCTCAAAGCAAGCAGTGGCCTGCTGTCCTGTTTCACTTGTAAGAACGCCATGGTTACAGTGCACGAGCCACAATAATCTCCTGGGCTCAAGGCCGTGGGCCTAGTGGACTTCTCTTTCTCCTTGTCATTTAACGTAACCTATTGCCAGGTGCTGGTGACGAGGATTCCAACATTTCCTGGGGTCCAGGGTCATTCTGTCTGGGGAAGCTGGTAGAAATGGAGGGTGAGGGTAGGAGATGGAGGGGTGGGTTTGCTAAACTCTCCGCAAGTGCATTAAGGACGTTACAGAAGCTCTTCAGCCCAGACTCCTCTGTGATAAGCAGCAGCACTTCCTGTGTACAGGCAAAGTAAGGCAAACACTGAGATGCCCCACAGGAGATAGTTATTGGCAACCACACTAATGAGCCAATTAAAAGTATTTAAGTCCCTTTATTTGCGATGACCAAGAGAGAGACCACACCTCTGGAAAGTCTCTAGGTGCTAAAGCTCAGGGGTACAGCACTTTTAAAGACAAAAACCACAATTCCATCCATATATGTTGCATGGTGCCTGTGGCTGTGAGAGGGGTGGTGGAAGGTCTAGAAAGACACAAAGTCAGGGCAAGATGGCATCACCTTATCCATTTCAAAACTAAGTCACTGTGTAAAGTGACAGATGGAGGAATGTCTGATATAACACTCCCCTACCCCACGCCACTAGTGTGCCTTGATCTCTTTCCTCTCTTCAGGACCTCATGTAGCCCAGGCTGGCCTCAAACTTGCAGTGGGGCTGAGGATGATCTTGAACTCCCCCTTCTGTCTTCTCCTTAAAAACAAAATTAGAGATGTGGGCCAGACATGACCACCGTGCCTAGTTTATGCTGTGCTGGGGACCAAACCCAGGGCCTCATGCATGCCAGGCAAGCACAGCAGGGCACACCTGAGCCCACAACACCCATTGGCTCCTGGATGCACGGAGAGGGCAGAGGACTTTGGCGCCATGCTTGTTTGTTTGCTTGCTTTTTGTTTATGTGTGGTATGGTGCATCGTGTGTGGGCTTGGTGTTCCAAGAGGTCACAAGAGGACATTAGATCTCGTGAAACTGGAGGTCCAGATTATTGTGAACCGCCATGTGGGCACTGATTCAAACCTGGGTCCTCTGCAAGAGTAGTAAGTGCTCCTAACTGCTGAGCCGTCTCTTCAGCCCCTAGATTTTATAAATTAAATTGGAACACATTCAGCTCACATTTTGAAGGGAAGACAATGGGATTACCTGGCTGCTCAGAGCTTTTAATCCATTCGTGTGTAAATACGCTTATTTCTTATTTTTCACTTCAGACAAGTTTTGTGGTGCTCACTGCAGTTTAAATTCGTCTTGATATGCCAGTGTGTTTGGTGATTTCTCCACAAGAAGGAGTCCTGATATAACAGCTGATAGCACGTGGGAAGTGTGAGTGGTGCCCCCCCTTACTCTGTAGCCATCACGTGCTTTCTAATCCTTCTCATTCCCGCAGCAGCCCCTGTTAGATGTGGGCAGAGGCCCCAGGTGGTAAGGGGCACTCTGGACCCTCCCTGTCATGGCGCCGGAAGTCCTCGTCCCAGTTGCGGTAACCTCAGACTATGTTCTCTGTGGCTCGCTTTGCTCCATTTGTCTTCATTCATGCTTCTGTCATCACATCCTTCATTTGACTCACACTTTTTTTTTTTTTTTTTTGATTTAAAAACTCTAATAAGTCAGAATGTCAAAGTCTCGTGTGACTTTGAAGCTCATGGTAGGGAGCCCTAGAATACAGCCACGGAAAGTCCTCTGACGCTGAAGGCAAAAATGGAAGAACTTAGCAGTGTGCAGGATGTCAGTCAGTGCCTTTATATTCTCGTTACTTTTGTTTTTCAGGCGTCTTTGGGATCTCTAGTGAGCCTTACATGAAGTATGTCTGGAATGGTGAACTTCTGGGTGTAGTTAAGAACGCCGTGCATCGCGACTGGCTGTTGTACATTATTCATGGGTTCTGCGGGCAGTCAAGTATCCTTTTATACATATTCAAGATGACAGCGTCATCGTGCGGTGTCAGCGTGTAGAAAGGTCATACACTGTGGGATTGTGGTCACCACTCTGTGTCCCTGTCCTAGTTAGGATCTCTATTGCTGCGATGAAACACCATGGCCAAACCCACATTGGGAACAACAGGTTTATCTGGCTTACGCTTCCATCACTGTTCATCTTCTGAGGAAGTCAGGACAGGAACCCAAACTCCAGGCAGGGACCTGGAGGCAGGAGCTGATGCAGAGGCCATGGAGGGGTGCTGCTTACTGGCTTGCTCTTTATGGCTTCCTCAGCCTGCTTTCTTATAGAACCCAGGACCTGCCCAAGGGCGGCCCCACCCATCGACAGTCATTTTTCAGCTACATGAAGTAGCAGTGAGATGAGGGATGTGTATCAGATAGAAAAGGCTGCAGTGGTAGCCGTGGTACCATAGAGTGCAGACTTTGATTGGAAAGGATTATAATGAAAGCCCTAGAGTCAGGCTACCAGGCTCAGTTTGATGATACCTTGGCTTTTCTCCTGCAGGTTGACTTTTCACTAATTCTAGCTAATGCTGAAGCCTTTCAACAGGGTGCCATCGTGCTGTGAGGGGGAGGAGGATGAAGAGGAAGAGGGGGAAGAAGGGGGAGGAGGAAGAAGAGGAGGAAGAGGACAGGGAGGAGGAGGAGGAAGAAGAGGAAGAGGAAGAGGAAGAGGGCAGGGCATGCTATCTAGCAATGCTTCAGTTTTCTTGCCACTTTTTGAGACAACAGAGGGCATTTGTGAATTCTATGTTTCCTTGATAAGATCCCTTTTATTTTAGGCTTTTAAAAGCAAATGGCAAAATCTTTAAAGGATTGGGAGGGCCGGGCATCAGTTAGTGATGTTTTCTTCTAAACTCTGGGGCATTTGTAGGGGTGGCTGAGGGGCACAGCCTTGAGGGGTGGCCACGCTGCCTTTTCTGTTCCAAGTGTGGGGAGAAACGGGGTGTGTCAGACACAGGGACTTTGAAGTGAAGGTTGGGGGGACACCTGGCTTACTACTTTATAGTCACTTCAACCACCTGACAGGATTGGTCCTGAATCACTTTTGCCTCTGTCCAAAAGTAGTCTTTTTGGGAAGAATGCGAGTTTTTCCCCACCAAATAGAATGTGCTGTGGTGTCTCAAGACTGGCTCTAAAGTGCAGTTCTAGCCTGGTTTGTATTTCCAAGAGCTAGCTCAGGGCCTGGCATATAGTAATAAATGTTTGTTTTTAAAATAGTAAACAGCATCATGGATTATCGTTTTATCGTTTTTACAGCTCATTAGTCTAACTGAGGAGTCCGGGCTGCTGGTGATCAGGCATTAAATGAGTTCTGAACGCCTGTGTGGTGGGAGTAATTGCTGTTGACTACAGGCCAGACACCAGAAATTTTACACCAATTACCTCAGCTCATCCTCCCAACAACCTAACAGATTAGTGATTATTTTATCCAGCAGGCTTACAACTAGAAACGTTTCAGAGTTGGGATTTTTTTTTTTTTTTTTTTAAGATTTGAGGCCATTTGCCTAAACCTTAGATAACTTGAAGATGGAATTCAAGTTTATTTATGTTTCCTATACACCTGGGGCTGAACATGTTTATGTGGTGTATTTAGGGTACCTATGTTTTGACTGACCCATAAGACAAGGCCAGGTAAAGGATTTTACACTGTTGGGTCATAGTGGCACTCAGGAATTTCAGACTTCAAGGCATTTCTGATTTTTAGACCACAGTTGTTCACCCTATAGCTGCTTTGTGATTGATTTTCAGTAGGTGAGGTTATAACGCAGAAAGTTAGATGCCGTAGACAAGCTGTACACTGGCCAGGCAGCTCACATCGACACCTTCGGGGTTTAAACTTTGGATCACCTTTGCAGTCTGAGACACAGGTCTTCCCTCAGTGTTGACAGTTCTTTCCCTAGTTTACCCTTAGCATTCAGGGATTCGCGCCCTTGTGGGGAGGCCTGGCTCCATAAGGAAGGAGTAGTTATTCTAACAGTTTTACTTGGTCACAAGGAGAGACATAATACAGTACCCTGTATGCGTCCTTGGAGAGTCACAGAAGTCACTGCTTGAGCATGTTGGGTGTTGCCATCGAACTGGACAGACCTGAGGAACCATTGGGCCCTGTGCTAGTACCTTCTCCGTGGAGCTTTTAGTGTCTCAAGGCTATCAGACAGGATGTATTAAATGCACAAAGGATAATGATGATTCCTGTAGCTTTCTGTCCAGTCACAAATGCTGAAACACTTTAACGTAGTTCCTAAGAGCTTTTGATCTATGGACGACCAGTGTATGTGACCCTAATAGCCAGAAGGTCCAGTCGGTTTGCTGGGACGCGCTTTCTCAAGAGAGGTGCAAACTGTGAGGTAAGACGGCCAACTGCGTTGCTGTAATTTTGTGACCTTTCACGTCGGCTTCACTGATGTTGACAAAGCCGCGGACTTCTAAGTAACTAACTGCTTAACATCCGAATGTATTTTATCTCTGTGCGTGCGCATGTGCATGTGTGTGCATAGGGGGGTCTGGGCATGTGGTGGCCAAAGGACAACTCACAGCAGTCATCTCTCTCCTAAGGATGGAATCAGATTGCCAGGCTTGGCAGCAGGTGCCCTTTTTGTCCACTGAGCCATCTCACCAGCCCTAACCAGTGGATTTAAAAAGTGAAGTGTTTTTAGTCCGGGATATTATCAAGAGAATAAATAGCTCTCCAGAATATGAAACTCTTAAGGAAAAAGGGCCGATCGACAAATGTGTTGAGCAGTAAACTATCTTAGAAAGAGCTGTGCAATGGAGTTTTGAAATGTTCACTGTTTTGGAGGGTAAGGCATATCTGAAATGCTTGGAAAATGTAGGGACGAAACATCCAGCCGCCCACTGAAGAGTGAGGAGAGGAAGTGTATTTATGACGGGAAGGCAATATACAGCATGCCATGGGACAAATGTTGTGGCTGTATTATTTGCTTTTGAATAATGAAAGGATAACCAAGCCAGGTTCTCAGTGCTTCTGGAAGTATCCCTTATATCTGGATATGCCTCTGTTCTGTAACTCATGCGGCCTCCAAAGTCTCCGGTCTCTCCCCTTGAGTCCTTCCTACTATCAGTGTTACTCGGATCTTCACTTTGGTCTTCAGAAGTGAAAGTTTTAGATTCTTTGTTCTTTATCTCCTGCATAATTTAACACAATTGTTTTTCTTTTCTCTGGCATCCTACCATGTGTACTGGTCAAGTGCTGTTGGCTATTTGTGTTAACTTGATTTTCTTCTAGTCTGTTTTCTGCTTTTCTTATTTTTTTTTTTTTTTAGACAAGACTATTAATTTATTATCTTCTTTTCTTTCTTTCTTTTTTGTTTTTTTGTTTTTGTTTTTTCGAGACAGGGTTTCTCTGTATAGCCCTGGCTGTCCTGGAACTCACTCTGTAGACCAGGCTGGCCTCCAACTCAGAAATCCAACTGCTTCTGCCTCCCAAGTGCTGGGATTAAAGGCGTGCACCACCATTGCCCAACTTGTTAAAACTTTTATTTAAAAGATTATTTTATTTTATGAGCTTATTTTTATTTGTATCTCTTTTTTTTAGCTTCTCTGTGGGTTATTGATTATCCACACCTATTAACTTTTATGTTTTTTTGCTTTTCTTTATCATGTTTTAATGGTTCTGCGTTTCCAGTGTGTACTCTAAACACATTTTAAGATGAATCAGGTTATAATTTCACTGTGTACTTGATGTTTTTCACGTAAACGTTCTAAGAGCACAGGCTATGTTTAATTGCGCCTTTCTTTCCAGGGTGACGTTGCAAATGAGGTGGAGACCGAGCAGATCCTCTGTGATGCCTCTGTGATGTCTTTTACCGCAGGCAGTTACTCTTCTTACGTACAAGTTAGAGGATCCGTTCCCTTATTCTGGTCCCAAGACATCTCAACTATGATGCCAAAGCCACCCATTACACGTGCGTGGGCCAGCCTGCCGGGAGTTGCTTTTGTCTGCTGTCATTCAAGATGATGACTGCTGTCACATAACTCTAATCAGTGGTTGGGTTTTGGTGAGATGTTGGTCCTTTGAGCAAGATTATATGGAGGAGTACCTTTTATTAGCTTTCTGCAGTAATTCATTCTTAACTTTAACTGTTAGTAAATGTGTGTTATTTTGCTTCAGAAATGGCAGACTCATTCAGATTTAATGCTGTGAGTGTCCATTGAGCTGCCTGAGAGTTTGGGAAAGGAAAGTGCTACATCAGTTGAATTGCATTTCTTTTCTATGGTTTGAAAACCCCGTGAGTGTTTTATTTCTGCCTTACAGTTCCACTCACCTTTTCTGTTCTCAGTGGACCAGGCAGATCCCTTTGCACATGTGGCTGCTCTTCACTTTGACCAGATGCTCCAGAGGTTTGGCTCTCCCATCATCATCTTGAACTTAGTGAAGGTATGATGTGCTTATCAGATACACTGGCGACCAAAGGCATGGCCCAGCTATGCTCTGCTTTCACCAGAAAAAGAAAGAGAGGAAAGGAGGAAGGTGGGGATGGAGGATGGGAGGGAGAGAGGGGAGGGGGAGGGGGAAGGGGAAGGGGAGGGGAGAGGGAGAGGAGGGAGAGGAGGGAGAAGGAGAGGGAGGGAGAGGGAGGGAGATGGAGGGAGAGGGAGGGAAAGGGAGAGGGAAGAGAGGGGGAGGGGGAAGAGAGGGGGAGAGAGGGAGGAAAAGGGAGAGGGAGGAGAGGGGGAGAGGGAGGAGAGGGGGAAAGGGAGAGGAGGGAGAGGGAGGAGGGAGAAGGAGAAGGAGGAAGAGGAGGGGGAGGGGGAGGGGGAAGGGGAGAAGGAGGAGGAGGAGGAGGAGGAGGAAGAGAAGGAGGAGAAGGAGAGAAGGAGGAGGAGAAGGAGAAGGAGGAGAAGGAGAAGGAGGAGAAGGAGAGAAGGAGGAGGAGAAGGAGAAGGAGAAGGAGGAGAAGGAGGAGAAGGAGGAGAAGGAGAAAAGGAGAAGGAGGAGGAGGAGGAGGAAGAGGAAGAGGAGAAGGAGAAGGAGAAGGAGAAAAGGCAAAGGAGAAGGAGGAGAAGGTGAGGTGTCTGTTGTGCCAGCATGCTGTGTCTGAGCATCTTAGCTTTGTTCTTTGGTCTTAGCTTCCACATCACTTCTTCTGGGCTTGCCTTGGGGAACCGGTACTAGATCTTTCTGAAGGAAGAGGGTGATTTAGTCTACTAGGCTCCTGATTTCCTTGTGTGAACTAGATCTGCATTAAATTCCTTAGTTCTACACCTTAGGAAAAAATGCAGATCAAATGGCCACATCCTCACCTTGATACAGCCCACTCCCTCGACACTCTACAAGAACCACAAACCAGTGTAGCAATAGGACCAAAGGCTTCATTCAGAAACATGGTTCAAGAATCAGGTGGGCTTGTGAGGAGCTCAGGCAAGGTGGTGTAATGTCTCTCACCTTTCCATCAGAGCACACTGACTGGTCCGTACAGGGTGTGTGCATAATTGGACATGCAGGTCGGTAGAGGGCAAGATCACCCAATAAATTTTATTTATGTCCATCGAACCCAAGTGGATTAAAAGCACATCAGCCAGTGGCTAAGAAGACCTCGGAGACATCAATATAAAGGTTTTACTATATCACGTATATTAATATAGTCTTTTATTCACAACTGTCTTTAGATGCTAACTCCACACATATTTATTCATGAATGCAGAAGTTGTATAGTCATGTCTTGATCTCTGTCTGCTCCGGGTAATGTAAGTTGGAACTGGATAATGTATAACTCTGATTCAATATTGAAAAGTAGCTGTAATGTACACAGTTTGAAAATTAAGGCAGAAAACTTTAATGAAAACATTTGTTGATCTGTGCCTAGTGGCACAGGCCTATCATCCCAGCTATTCCAGAAGCAGAGGCAGGGGGATCAGAAGTTTAAGGCCTACCTATGCAGCAGAGTGCATTTTAGTCTAACCTGAGCAACTTAGTGAGACCCTGTCCCAAAGTAAAAAGAGGGTAGGAGTGGAAGTGGCTTAGTGGAAGAGCACTTGTCTACATGTGTGAGGCCCTGGGTTCAGCCCCCGGTATTGTACAAACCGTGGTAAGTATGAGTGCTTTTCCAGTCAGTATAGATGATTAGTATACAAGCAAATTCCCACTAAAGTGTCGAGTAATGAGCTATTAGTGGAACAAATCCCCAACTCTAGGTGAGTAGATCTTGTTCCTGCTTTATAGAGTGTAATTGAAAAGTTCTTGTAAATAGAACCCTGAATATATACAGTGCTTGGAATTCTGTGCTAATTCTACACATTAAAAATGCTACTTAATGCCTGTAACTGAACTCAGCCTGCTTTGCCTCCCTGCCGTCTGCCAATGCAGTTTGAAGTGAGTTTTACAAAAACGTTTATTTACAAGGTGGCCAAGCATGTGGAGACAGGAGAGCTGGCCCCAGAGCCCCCTTGCTTAGCCTAGGGTGTAGGGTATTTGTGGTTAAAGAGGTGGTGATGGGGTGTCTAAAGCATGAGGAAGGGTAATTGAAAGTAACCCAGAGTGGACGCACTGATGATCTACACCTGTGCAGTTGGATTGCATGGCTCTTCATAGGCTGTGAGTCCAGAGGATTTAGTAGTGCCTGTGTGCTCTGAGGGTGGACTTTGGTCTCCTGGTGTCAAAAGGTCACTCACCAGATACTTGCGCACACCCAAGTAAGGGATCGGAGATTGCAGTTGGTTTGAAGTAGACAGAAGCAGTATCTAAGTTGTTGGAAAACAGCTGGGCCATGGTTGCCCTCACAACGCAGTGGTCAGAGACATCACTTGTCACAGATCTCATAGGAGGAGCCTGCTCGATCACATGACCTCTGAAGCTTGTTCACGTGACCTCTGAAATGGTGGAGAACTCATGGGTAAAAGGCAGGCCGAGCAGGATGATTTTTGATGTGAGTCTCAGAGCAGGGATTAAGAGCAGGGTGACAGGCGTGAAAGAGATGCACTCTAATAGCACACGCTTGCAGTGTGTGTGCACCTGTTGAGAGAGAGTCATCAGAGTGATGAGGTTTCATTTGATTGGCTAAAAAGGAGGCTCGAACCTAGGACCTCTCACATGCCTGGCAAGAGCCCAGCCACCGAGCCACACCCTCAGCCCTGTCTTCAGCTGTTTTGTTAACAGGATAGAGCAGCTGCTGCTTCTTTCATTTGGAGGGAGGTCTTGGTAAGCTGTGGTTAAACCTTCAAAGAACGTCTGTGGCCGTAGGAGAACAGCAGGAGGAGCTGTCCCTTGTCGCATTGCTACTGTGTGATGTTGCTGAGAGGAAACGCTTCTCCGGCTTTCCTTTGCCCATTTGCCCCGTTGTGAACCCCTCCCTCTGTGGGCACCCCCTCTCTGGGCCCGTTGACGCACAGGATGACCCTTAACCCTCCATTCTTAATTCTTATATAATTTCTCTATTCGTTTTATTCCGCTGTGCAAAAACTAGCCTTGTTTGTTTCCACAATGGTTATTTTCCAGTTGGTGACAGTTGGAAATCAGCACGGGAGGGCTTTGACACCAGCAGTGGTGCTATGCATCTCTTAAGTCTCTGCTGCAGTTTTTCTTTGTTTTAAGTGAAGGCCTGATGAAGGTAACAGCAATAACTAATTTTTACTGAAGACTCTGCCAAGAACTTAAAATGCTTTGTTGCCTTTAAACCCCTCGTTACGGCTGTGAGGGATATACTGCTGTTAGCCCAAGGAAATGCGATAGCCTTGCTGAAGGGTACTGGGCAGCAGCCCAGAGCTGCACGGTAGCATAGTCTCCAGTAGTGAGAGGCAGTGTGGTAACCTAGGAGGTGCTGCAGGCTGGGAGGCGGGACTCAGGCCGTTCTGCCACAGTGTGAAGCCGGTGAAGTGCCTGCCCTGCTACCTCGTGGTTGTTTTGTGGGTTGCATTTGAAAAAGCACTCTGTAGTCTTCTGTGTAGGGATTGCCTGTCCAGACCATGTTGATTTCTCTCTGTGTCCGGCAACCGTCTGGTTGCAGTGGTGGGTTCTCTTCTGGTCCTGGATAAGTGAGCGTTGCTACTAGAGAGGCTGTGGATGTGTGGGCCAGGCTTGTATAGAGTATACTGGGGATGCTGCCAGCTCAGCAGGGGGAAACCCAGCCTCGTGGCTCTTCAGAGCTGCTGGCCGTCACTCAGGGAAGATGTCTTAATTTACATTTATATGGTTTTCATTTTAGTAACATTTACTATTCTTAAGAGTAGATTTATTGATCTTATGTGTGTTTTACCTGCGTGTATGTCTGCGCACTGTGTCTACTTAGTGCCCGAAGAGGTCAGAAGAGGGCATCAGATTCCCCTGGAACTGGAGTTATGCACGGTTATAAACCATCACGTGGGTGCTGGGAATTGAACCTGTGTCCTCTGCAAAAGTAATATGTGCTCTTAAGCATTGAGCTGGCTCTCCAGCCCCACATTTAAGACTTTAGATGTAAAAAGTGTTTCACATGTTTTTTGATAAAGGAGAGAGAGAAGAGGAAGCACGAGAGGATTCTGAGTGAAGAGCTGGTGGCTGCAGTCACTTACCTCAACCAGTTCCTGCCCCCGGAGCACACCATTGTCTACATCCCCTGGGACATGGCCAAGTACACCAAGAGGTGAGAGATCGGCAGAGCCTGGCTGAGCCTCTGGGGTGACGCAGCTCCTTCAGTTTCCTTTGTGAGACTTAGGTGAGGACGTTGTGCCTCCATCAGGTGTCCGGTTTTCCCGCTGCGCAGTCTGTCACCTCCTCCCTTCCGTTCCTGACAGCAGCAGTGCCGCCATTTTCTGTTTTGCTCTCCACTCTCTGGTCATCTGTCTCCTAGATGAACAGCAGTAGCTCTGTTGATAGGAAGTCCTAGCTCCTCACTGTGCGCCTCAAGCCCCATCAGCTGGTTGGTTCTGGAATGTTATAACCTTAACTTATTTGGGACTGATCTATTTGAGAAAACCTGGGCTTTATTCCCAGAGCTAGCCCCACCCCAGGGTGGTCCTGTTGCTTGCCACCCACCTCCACCGCTACCCTGTCCCATGTTTCCTCCCTTAACCTCCAAGATTTGGTTCAAAACTAATCTCTTCTAAGAAACCCTTTCCCACTGAGCCTTGTACTGTCTTCTCCGAGTGTACCTCGCGTTGCAGAAGCTGCGGGTTTATTTACTGTCACTGTATTGTTTTGTACGTGTTGTGTTTCTTCCCCCTGAATCTTTTTATGGAATTAGTACGCCAGGCACACACAAGTGCACCCATGTCCTGGAACATGTTAGTTAAGTTGTTGAAACAGTCATGTTATCGTATGTTTCCATTTTTCTTCCCCTGCTACTGCACTGTGCGTGGTCCTTGCCTGGTTATGTAGGGTTTGACTGACAGCTACTGAGGAGGGACAGGCTCACAGGAACGTTGGGTGCCAAGATTGAGGAGTATGCTGGTATTTGATATCTAATTGGCTTGTTAGTTATTGAGTACACATTATATTTCCAGCTTAATTATTTCCATGTTTCTGTTACATAAACCACAAGATTAAAACAGTCAAGTCCCCAAGCATCATTTCTGTTGATGCTGTTTGCTTAGATGGAAGAGTAAATATGCACGGACACCTAAGTTCTCCCTCTTCCGCCTTCCCCGCTCAGTAAGCTGTGCAACGTTCTCGACCGGCTGAATGTGATTGCAGAAAGCGTGGTAAAGAAGACTGGATTCTTTGTGAACCGCCCTGATTCTTACTGCAGCATTTTACGGCCGGACGAGAAGTATGTATGACGCTTAAAATCTTAGCACGAGAGATGGGGAGACGAGCATTTGCTGTACCAGCTTGGAGACCCCAGTTCAACCCCTGGAACCCACACCAGAAAGCCAGGGTGTGGCCTGTGCTTGTCGTCCCAGCACTGAGGAGGCAGAGATAGGCAAATCCCGGGGCAGGATGGCTCAGCAGTTAAAGGCTTCTTCCTCCTAGCCTGAATCCCAAGTTCCCATATATTAGGAGAGAGATGACTCCCGCATGCCACCCTTTGACTTTGTATTGGGTACTGTGAGGTACAGAAGCGCCCCACGCCCCACACCATTACCACATACACAAAGAAAACGTAAGTCAAGATATTTGTTCTTATGTACAGACATTCTAGGAGTTAGGGACACGACTTAGTGAGTGACAGCACTCACCTTGCAAGCATGAGGATGGCCAGCACCCATGTGAGAGCCTGGGCATGACTGTGTGTGCCTGTGACTCCAGCATTAGGAAGCAGAGAGTCACATTCCAAATGCTTGCAGCTCACGAGTGCACACACGGGCACACACACACACACACACACACACACACACAGGTGTGCACATGCACACACTGTAAAATAAAATATTATAAGTACTGGAAGTCTGTGCTAAGTAGAGGACGGAAGGATGGATGAACAGGGGTAGGGAGGCTGTTGAGGAGACTGCAGGAACATTCCCTGTGTGCTTGGGAACTCCTGTGGCGGCTTTCCATTGGAAGCCACAGGAGTCTTTCATTCACTTTGTGGAAGAAGCGTTACAGTATGTGTGTAAAGTAGACTTGTCTGTAGTGAACTCCTTGTTTGCCACATAGTAGACCAGGGAGGTCTTTCTGATTGACAGTGGATACTTTCATGAATGTAGACTCTGGCAACATGCCACAGTGATTTGCTCACTGCTTGTTTCTTGGCGGCTTCCAGAAAGGATGCATTCCTTATTGACATGTGAAGGAACCAGTGTCCGCGTATTCCCAGCATTTGATCTCAGTCAGCATAGTAACTCCGGTGTGGAGTAAGACCTCAGCAAACCTAGTGTCTACGTTTGCAAGACGCCTTCTGCTATAGTTGGCAGGATTTGCATTCCAGGGAATCATAAGGTACAGGGAGAAGACAAAGCTGTAGAAGGTCTTACACCTGCAATTGTCCATGGTTACAGAGACTGGAGAAAGATACGGGCTTGAAGGAAAGCCAAGGCAGTCTGGTAGAACACAGAGAGGGTGTCCAAGAGGGACACTGGCACCTTACGATGACTCCAACCCCAGCTTGCTTTGAGTATGGTGACTGACTGTCTCAGTTATTCACACTGAACAGAGCAAGAGTGCAGAACTATCTGACGTCAGACAGCTTCCCTTCTATTGCTGTAGCTCTTAGAATCTACATATATATATATACACGTGTGTGTATATATATACGTATATATATATATACATATATATATATATATATGTATATATATATATACACACACACACACACACACACGTATATATATCATATCAACCCTGCCCCCTTTTAAAAATAGAAAACAGGGTTGGGGTGTGGCTTAGTCGTAGTGCATGTGCTCAGGGAGCCCAGGGCTGGGTTTAGTTCCCAGCACTGGAAGACAACGGAATGTAAAGTGTCTGTTTTTACCCACAGGTGGAACGAACTAGGAGGTCACGTGATTCCCACTGGTCGGCTCCAGGTATGGATACTATTATATTCATAATGAGTACCAGGTGTGGATACTATTATATTCATAATGAATACAATCCGTGTCCATGGTGTGCACTGTTTTAGGGGTTGAGGACTTGGTGATGTTTCGCTTGTTTTGTTTTATTTGAGACAGGCTCTCACTATGCAGCCCAGGCTAGCCAGATGCTCACTCTGTAGATCAGGCTTTCCTTGAACTCACAGAGAACCTGCCTGTGTTTGCTTCCCATGTGCTGGGATTATAGGTGTCCGCTGCCGTACTCAGTTCATTTTTTGTAATGTTTTCTATTAGCAAACATGAAGATGTATTTGATGCAAAATTATTAATAACTTGAAAATGGTTTTTAAAAGTTTTCTTGCTAGTGTTTTAAATCTTATATAAATATATATAGCAGATACTATATAGCTTATACATTTTTCTACATATAAATTTTTATTACTGGAAGTTAAAAACAAGGATATATGGAAATAATAGGTTAGATTGGTTTTGTAAAGCAAACTAGTGTGCGTTACACTTGTTAGCTTTGTTTTAAGCGTGGTATAGCTGGTGACTGGAATGAGGGCACTCTGCTCTTTCAAAGGACCCAAGCTTGGTTCCCAGCACTCGTCCCGTCCCATTCCACCCTTCTGCCGGGTGACTCTGCTTCAGGGAGACTGACACCATCTTTGACTTTTATGGGCACTAGCACATACAGGAACACACACAAACACACACACACACACACACACACACACGCACAGCGTTAACCACTAAATAGTTGGTTTGTATAATGAAGGAGCAATATCAGATAAAAAAATCGATATTTGACTAATTAGATAATATAGAAAATATTAGCTGTTTGCTTTATCCTGTTGAGCCTTCAAAGTAAATTCAAATATAGATTGGGTTTAGTGATGCTGTCAGAGTAACATTAAGTGAAAAGTAAATATAACCTTATATGATTTAGCAAATTGTTCTTTGTGATTTTAAATGCTGAACTTTGCCAGATGTGAAACTTGTTCAGGATTAGCTCCCACAGCGTTTGCTCTGTCCCTTAAGGGAGGAGTTTCCCTGGGGTTGGAAGTAGTCCAGGTGTCTGAACAGTGACCTGAAAACCTCCCCGTGTTCTTTGTAGACCGGCATCCTTCGAACCAACTGCGTGGACTGTTTGGATCGCCACCAACACGGCGCAGTTTCATGGTGGGCAAGTGCGCCCTGGCTTACCAGCTCTATTCCTTAGGACTGATTGACAAGCCCAACCTGCAGTTCGATACGGACGCAGTGAGGTAATGCTTGTCTGCTGCCATTTGAAAGGCAGCACTGACAAAGGCAGACTCGACTTACGGGATTTTATAACTGGTTCTACTTTCAGCTTCTTAAAGGTTTATGGCTCCTAAATGGACAATATTCAAGTTACTTCTATATTTCTACCGTGTGGTTTGTATATTACTGCCATTGGGTATTGTGTTGTTTGCTTGTGTTGTCATTAAACACTGTTTTTTTTTTTTAAAGATAAATTCAAAGTACATCTACAAACTAATAGGTTAAATTAAAACCCAAACGGCACTGATAGATGGTAAGCTTCTGTACACATGTGAACTAAGCGTACAAAGCGTGTAAGAGATTCTTCACTCGGGACTGTCTGTCAGCTCTGTGAAAAGAGAAAACATATGGCTTGCCTGTCTGCTGGGGTCAGAATGTTCCTGTCACCCTTAGGTCCTTGTTGAAATCCTCACCCCAAAAGTGGTAGTATCAGGGGGTGGGCTCTTTGGGACTTGCTTAGATCTAAGGGCAGAATCCCTGTCCCTGGGATTAGCGGCGTATAAATGTCACTAAGGGCTGTCTGTGAGTCTCTTCCTTATTTGAGGACAAAGCAAGGTGACCTGGCCTATGACCTGAAGGGCCTTTTCCAGGCAGTGACTCTGTAGATGCCTTTGTCTTAGACGTTGTAGCTCCCAGAACCACGAGAAATAAAGGTTTCTTGGTTATAAGCCACCTTGTCTAGGCTACGCTGTTACAGTGGCCCAAACAGAGCATGGCACTGTCTGTAACAAGACCATGTGTTTAGCAACAATCAGAGGAACCGAATAGTGTCATGGGAAGTGAGTTGCCCCGGCAGACTGTAGGCGACTGGAGTGCTTCGGACATGGCTAGAACCAGCTTGGTCCAGCTTTAGTTACATTTTTGGTGCCTCATTTTCTCATTAGAGTTTTCTGTATGAAACAATGCGTTTTGCATTTACACTCATTTCAAGCCTCTAAAGACTCACAGGAAAGATTCAGAAGGGTTCAATTAAGGATTCTTTTCCCCAAGTCTGGCCCTCTGGACGACTTGTGCAATCATTTGGGTTAATTTTCTTGGTAATGGGACTGTCCCCAGGGCGCATGCTCTGTCGCTGAGTTCTGCCCAGTCCCTCTCTCCATTTTACATTCTGGGACAGAGTCTTACCAGCTTGCTCAGGCTGCCTTTGAATTCACGCACAAGCAGGCCTTGAACTTGTGATTCTCCTGGCTTATCCATCCTCCTTGGTAGCTGGGATTATGGATCTGAGTCACCAGACTTGGTGACAACATTGTATAGCATGTGTTTCCCTTCTGTGTAGGTTATTTGAGGAGCTCTATGAAGACCATGGAGACACCCTTTCCCTGCAGTACGGGGGCTCTCAGCTGGTTCACCGGGTAAAGACCTACAGAAAGATAGCGCCGTGGACCCAGCACTCCAAGGACATCATGCAGACGCTGTCCAGGTACTACAGCAACGCCTTCTCAGGTAAGTCCCTGGCAGGGGCGGTCCTGCCACCCACACTACAGCTGGCAGGGGCCGGTCCTGCCACTCACACTACGGCTGGCTTTCTTCTGGTACATGGATGCTTCTCTTTTTAGCTCTTTATTTAAATAAGGTTTTCATTATTTATAGATTTAAATAAAATGGACTTTGTGACTTAGAAGGTACTCAAAAACTATTTAATTCAGGAATAAATAAACATTCGGATACTTTTTGAGACTGGTTTCACATATCCCGGGTTGGTCTCACTCATGCTGAGTATCGGAGGATGACCTTGAACTTCCGATCTTCCTGAATGCTGGGATTGCAGGGGGGCCCTCACTGTGCCTGATGTGTAAGGTGCTGAGGATTAAAAACAAAAGTCTGTGCATGCTGGGCAAGCAGTCTGCCAACGGTTACTGTGCCCAAATTCTGTGTTCTAAAGTAGGCCACCGTTGCTCTCCGCCACTCAGAGTTGCATGGTTTAATGTGATGGGATGTGGTTGGGCTTCTAGACTCTTCCTCCTCGTGTCTTTCTCCTTCTGTTTCTGAACGTAGAAATTCAAAAAAGCGTTAAATCATTTTTTTCAAACAGGGGTTAACATCTTGGTAGTTATTTATGAGTGTGTTACTCAATTTAAAAATGTCAGCTAGAAATGAATAATGACATTAGCGTGGGATTACTCACCTAGTCACACATCTGTGACCTGCAAGTACTAAATCATTCGAGTACAGGTCTCCAGTGGCCCATCTCCTGCCTACATTCAGATGCCATTGTCAGCATACATAACGCATGTCACAGGCTGAAGCAATTATGAGACACGTTTCCATACACAGAATTCCTCCAGGAAGAGCCCAGTGGCTGATCCTATGAGATTTCCTCAGGGTCTGTGGGAGGAGGTGAAGTTGTTCTCTGGGATGAACTGCTGTTGCTCCCTAGGCCTCCCTCCCAGTTCTTTACCTCAAGTGAATAGAGAGAAAGGCTTCAAACGGGCTCTAGGTGCTGCCTTTGGAGGGATCCCATGTGCTCACTATAGATGGCTATACATTAGCTCTACAGCAGAGGGATGGCTGAGAAGAGTGCTATATGCTGAGACTGTCTGCAGACTTAGAGTAAACCTTACGGGAAAGGAGTGTTTAAATGGCTCCAGATGGAGCCTTCTAGAAACAGGCTGTCAGCATTGGGTTGGCTGGGCCCTAGCTAGTTGAGTTTCCCTGGAGGACCAAGAGGCCCTGACAGCCAAGGATCTGGCGGTAGAACTGGAAGCCTTCTCTCAAGTAAAAAGATCCAGGTGCTCGAACCAAGGAAGTTGTAAGAAAGTCCCGAGCGATAGGAGCCTGAGAAACATCCCTGGGCATCAACATTTATTTTCAATGTTTGAGGTCCTGAGCAGATGGAAGTGAGTCAGGTATGGCTCTGTTTGTATGCAACAAAGAGACAGGGCAACGTAAGGGAGCATGCTAGCATTTCCACAGTGTTTGTGGTCAGTGGTCCAGGCACAGTTGTGGCGGTGGGGGGTGGGGTGTCCTGCTTAGACTGTGAAGGCTGTAGTTAGGATATTAACCAGGCCATCTCATTTGAAGCTCTAGCTAGGAAAGAGGCCACCTCCGAGCCCATGTGTTTGTTGACAGAATCCAGTTCTGACCTGTAGGATGCAGGACGCTTGCTGCTTTACAAATGGCTCTGGAAAGAGCCTGTTAGTGAGTCTGCTGGCAGGACAGTCTCCCATAGGTCACATAATCCCAAGAATGACATCCTACTGCATGCCAGAGCCCACTGACCAGAGGCAAACCACAAGTCCTGTGCACACAACTAAAGTGCTAGCATGACCAGCAGACACTGTCTTCTAGTTGTGGATGCCGGAAGTCTAACAGTGTCAGCAGGACAGTTCCCACTGAAAGCCATGGACGAGGACCCTCCCTTGCTTCTGTCTGCTGGTGGCCGGCAGCCTTGTGTCTGTGGACTGGCACAGTGGTGCGCCTCACGCTTTACTCCTTGTGTTGAGGTCTGTCTTCATGACGTTCTCTTCCGTGTTTCCCTTTCCTTTTCCTATGAGGACACCAGCCAGCCTGACTGGATCAAGAGCCCGGTGTACCCCAGTGTGATTGCATCTTAATATGATTATATCTACAAAGGTTATTTCTGAGCATGATCATGTCCCTGGCGTTGTGGGGTTCAGCCTTCTGGATCCCTGTGGAGACTGCAAGTGTCAGCACAGGGACAGACTCCTGGGTACGTGTCTCCATGATAAAGCTTGAGGACTGCCCTTAGAGAAGCAGTGTCCGTCTACCCTCCCACCCTCTCCTGTCACCATTGCCCTTGCAAAGGCGATCATGATTGACACTTAAGGACCAAGGCTGTTTTGTAGGAGTAGAAGACAGAAATGAGTGTAGTTCTGTAGATGATTTAGAAAGAAAGGCACAGTTTTAGAAGGTAACGCTGGTGCCGGAGATCAGTGTGTACGGATGAAAAGTACACAGCCAAGTTATGCAAACTGAGATGTTTATGAAAGGCTGTGTGAGTAACGAGGCTGTAACACATCTTTATTTTAAGATGCGTGGTGTCACTGGGGGTGTGCACCTTACTTTGTCCTGAGCATTACATAATGCTGACTATATAGGATGATTTTCTGATGTCAAACCAGTCCTATGTGATACCTCTGGGCTGAGCAGGAAGATATTTAGGATTAAGACCCTGAATGAAAGTACTGAAATTAAGTGACTGGGAATTTCACCCTAAAGTACTGAAATTAAGTGATTGGGAATTTCGCCCTGTTTGTATTGACAGACGGTCGCCCTATGAACCTCTCTTTGGACCTCTTGTTGGGACCCATTTTAAAAATAGTTCTTAAAGCTAGATACTGTTATTCAGGTCAGTGGTCCTAGTTGGGAAGCTGAGGTAGAAAGACAGCTCAAACCTATGAATCTGAATGCAGCCCGGGAAACATAGCATGGCCTATCTCAAAATACACACATGTACACGCATGCAAGCACATGCAACAGTTCTTGAGGCTTCACATGTCAGTGTGCTCAGGGCTTTGTCTCTAGAGAGCATCTGCCGGGTTCCAGCCTGACAAGTTTCCCAAGCATGTGGAGGGTGCTGTACTGGAAAGGCACAGTTGCCTAGATACTCACCTTAGATGCCAGGAAGAACCTTAATTCCCTGAGAAACTGTCCCCTGACCCCGCTTTTTTTAATATTTAAATTTTACTAAGCCTGTATTTTTTTTTTTTTTGCTTCTGCATCTTGATTTTAAATCCTATTATAAGGGGAAAAAAACCAGACTGCCTGCTGTAGTAACAATAGAACACACACACATACACACGCACACATGCACACATGCATGCACACACACAACACATATGTATGATTTAAATGTAGTGAATGCATAGAAGTGGACCATATCCTCTTCAAACAGATTTCAAAAAGTAAACTGCATGCTCACCAAGTAAAGAGCGCCATGCTTGCCCACAGGTAGAGAGGTGACTATCGAAGACAATACTGAGCTGATTTCCCCAGTGCCAGGAGGTGCTCTGCAGGTACCCACCACGTACCTTTTCGGCTTACCTCTAGAAGGGAACATGCAGGGGCATTTGAGGAGAACACTTCCGCTTATCACAGATAGTGAGATGACCTTCCGAGGTCATCCTCATGACAGCAGTGAGTAAACCCTATTGCAAAGATGTCCTCTTGCATCTGGAAAGCCATTGACAACTCTGGTAAAGCCAAGTCTCGCCACCCCTTGTGCCACCACAGCAGGTAGACATGACAGGGGAAGCTCTAAGTTGTCTCTTGCAGTCCAGGTTGGGTGAAGCACACTGCAGACAGTATGGCAGTCTTGTGACACTATTCCCTAGTGCAACCATTCTCCAGCTCCCCAGAATGGCTGCCCCATGCTTTGTCCTCTCCTCTGAGAACCTGAACCCCAGCCACTGACAGTGGTTCATGCTTCACTGAGAAAATCAAAGTCATGGAAGGGAACTTCCCTTCCCTGCAAATGCAGAAACCGTGCATATCTGCGCAGAGACTGCCTTGCGTTGTTTTTCTGCCCTCTGCTCTGTTCCGAGTAGCACGCTGCTCTTGCGTTCCTATGATATTCCCTTGTTCCTGCACACAGTTTCTCTGTCTTCTCCATCCCTTCTGTTGACTAAAGCACAGGAGTGTTTCTATCCAGCCTCCCATCTCTCTCTAACCCCATGTCTCCCTTCTGCTACAGCCCAGGCTCTCTGCCTGCCTGAGCAGGCCTTCTTGTACCTGTCAGGTTGCCCGCAGTTTCCATGTTGCCGTATTCCTCGGTTCTTTCTGCCTCCCTCTTACCCATTCAACTTTGCTCTGGGCAACATTTCCTCTTTCCCACAACCCCTGCACTATCTTGACAGACTCTGGATGGCTGCTCTATTTCTAAATCTCCATCCTCTCTTCTTCTTCTTCTGTACTTTTACCCTAGGGGTGTCCTCAGATATTTTATAATCAGACACACGTGCATGCCGACTTCACCCTCCTGTAGAATTCTGCATCCTTTTTCCATAGTAATTAACCATGGCCATATTCAACTTGTGTTCTCTACTGAGAAAGCCGAAATGAAAATAAAGTCAGCATGTCAGGTAACCCCGGTGTTACGTACAGGCTTCCCGGCTCTTTCCTGCTGGGACAGAATTCCATGCAGTTGTGGGACTGAGGCCCCGTGTTCTCATGGGCAGCTGACTGTGATTCCAGAGGCGACTTGTGACTTGTTCTGTTTTATAACCCTCATTGGCAAGTTGAACCCATTTTGTCTTTCAGATTTCTATACGATCCCCTTTGCCTTCTTCTTCTGCCTTTAAAGGATTCACATAACTACAGATGATTCAGTGTAATTTCCCTGTTATCTTGAAGTTGTTATGAGCAATTCAGTTATATTTGCAAAATACCTTTTTACAATGCAATGTAAAATATTCCTAGGTAAGACACTAGGGAACCAAGGTGTTAGGTCCAGATTATTCTCTTCCTACCGTATATTTCTAATACATCTGAGGCTCAGCATAAGAGTGCTTGGTAGGGTGTGCTGCAATCCCAGCACTTGGGAAGCTAAGGCAGAACGATCTTGAGTTCAAGGCCAGTTTGGACTACACAGCAAGCTTAAAGCCAGGTTAAGCTACAGACCCTGACTCACAGAAACAAAGGCTAGAGACTTGCTTTTATCGGTAGGGCCCTTGCCCAGCATGTGTAAGGCCCTGGACTTAACTCCCAAACAACAACAATAATAACAACACACACTCACACTACATACCAACCCCCCCACTCCCCACATACCCACATACCACCCCCCCCACACAACATACTTATTACATACCCACTACACACACACACACACACACACACACACACACACACACACACACACACATACCAGCCACACACAATCATCCCTCAAATGTACCATTTCTGAGCCAGAAACTCTTAGTTATCTTTAACCTGTTTCTCCACTCATTTTTTCCACTTCACACCTAAGAACCATCCTTGAATCCTTCAGGTTCCTTATCAGCCATCTTTGCCCGTCTCCTGTGCTAGCAAACCGTGTTGACTCTCTGTCCTAAATACAAATGGAATCCTTCTGTTATTTCCTCCCCTTCCCTCCCCTCTTCTGCCCTCCTGTCTGTCCCCTCCCCTTCTTTCCTCTTCCCTCCCCTCCTTTGGCCTCCCTCCCCTCCCCACATTTCACAGTGGGATCAAATCCAGGGCTTTGCATGCCAAATAAGTATTTTGCTACTGAGCTGTACCCTGGGCCCTCCCCACAGCAGTGTGTGCACCTCTCAGGAGCTGCGATGGCCCTGACTCATCTCTATGACGACTATCTCCGCCTGCTGTTCATAGGCAGCATGGTTTACTTATTTTTCCCAGAGGAATTGCTCATGCTGAGGATTTTTTTTTTTTTTATTGATTCTTTGTGAATTTCACATCATGTACCTTAATCTCACTCACCTTCTCATCCTTTCATAGCTGCCCTCTGCCCTTGCAACAACTCCCCCGAAAAGAGAATGAAAAATAAAAATTAAAAAAAAAATACATAAATAAATAAATGAAAACAAAACAAAAAAGAGATCTTACCGTGGACAACGTGGACAGCATGCTATTCAGTCTATCCTTGCCCAAACAGCTTTACTTTGAAATGTTCATTGCAGTGAGTCATTGGTC
>NW_023045958.1:0-58456 GCF_011762505.2 Arvicanthis niloticus
TGCTTCTTCTCTCTCCTCTCTCTGGATGCCCTTCTTTCCTCTCCTCTCTCTGGATGTTCTTTTGTCCTCTCCTCTCTCTGGATGCCATTCTCTTCTCTCCTCTTTCTGGATTCCCTTTTTGTATTCTCTTCTTGCTGGATGCCCTCCTCTTCTCTCCTCTCCCTAGATGCCCTTCTGTTCTGTATTCTCTCTGAATGCCCCTCTAATCTCTAGTTGCTCTAGATGCCCTTCTGTGCTCTACTCTCTTTGGATGTTCTTCTGTCCTCTCCTCTCTCTGGATGCCCTTATGTCTTCTCCTCTCTCCCTATGCCCTTCTGTTCTCTCGTCTCTCCTGATGCCCTTCTGTCTTCTCCTCTCTCTCTATTCCCGACAATTTTCTCCTCACTCTGCATATCCTTCTGTCTTCTCTTCTCTCTAGATGCCCTTCTGTTCTATCCTAACACTGGAGGCCATTCTGTCCTCTCCTCTCACTGGATGCCCTTCTGACTTCTTCTCTCTCCTGATGCCCTTTAGTCCTCTTCTCTCTCTGGATGTCCTTCAGTCTTCTGCTCACTCCTGATGGGCTTCTGTTTTCTCCTATTTCTGGATTCTCTAATGTTTGCTCATCTCTCTCGATGTGCTTCTGTTCTCTCTTCTTTTGGGATGTCCTTATGTCCTATTCTCTGTCTTGATGCCCTCCTGTCCTCTCCTCTCTCTGTATGCCTTTCTGTCTTCTCCTCTCTCCCAATGCCCTTCTGTTCTCTCGTCTCTTCGGCTTCCCTTCTGTCTTCTCCTTTCTCTGGCTGCCCTTCTGTTCTCTCCTCTCTCCAGAAGCTCTTCTGTCATTTCCTCTCTGTTGATGACAGTCTGTTTTCTTCTTTCTCTGGATGCCTTTCTGTTCTCTCCTCTCTCTGGATGCCCTTATGTCCTCTCCACTCTATGGATACTCTTCTGTTCTCTCCTCTCTCTAGATGCCCTTCAGTTCTCTCCTCTCTGTGGATGCTCTAGTGTACTCTTCTCTCTCTGATTGCCTTTCTGTTCTCTCCTCTCTCTGGATTCTCTTCTGCTCTCTCTTCTCTCTGGATGCCCTTCTGTTCTCTCCTATCTCTGAATGCCCTTCTGTTCTCTTTTCTTTCCGGATGGCCGTCTGTCCTCTCCTCTCTGAATGCCCTTATGTCTTCTCCTCTCTCAGAATGCCCGTCTGTTCTCTCTCTTTGGATTCCCTTCTGTCTACTCCACTCTGTGGATGCCCTTCTGCTCTCTCCTCTCTCCGGATGCCCTTCTGCTCTCTCCTCTCTCTGGATGCCCTTCTGTCTTCTCCACTCTCTGGATGTCTTTCTGCTCTCTCCTATCTCTGGATTCCATTCTGTTCTCTCCTCTCTCTGGATTCCCTTTTGTCTTCTCCTCTCTCTGGATGCCCTTCTTTCATCTCCTCTCTCTGGATGCCCTTCTCTCTTCTTCTCTTCCCCGATGCCCTTCTCTTCTCTCCTCTCTCTGGATGCACTTTTGTTCTCTCCTCTTTACATGAACTTCTGTCCTCTCATCTCTCTGAATGCCTTTATGTTCTCTCCTATCTCTGGATGCCCTTCTCTCTTCTCCGCTCTCTGCATGCCCTTCAGTACTGTCCTAGCTGTGGATGCGATTCTGTCTTCTCCTCTCTTTGGATGCTCTTCTGAACTTTCCTCTCCATGGATGCCCTTCTGATCTCTCCTCTCTCTGGAATTCCTTCTGTTTCCTCCTCTCTCTACATGCCCTTCTGTCTTTTCCTCTCTCTGGATCGATTTCTGTTCTTTCCTCTCTCTGGATCCCTTCTGTCCTCTCCTCTCTCTGGATGCCCTTCTTCACTCTCCTCTCTCTGGATGCCCGTCTGTTCTCTCCTCTATCTGGATGCCCTTCTGTCCTCTCCTCTCTGGATGCCCTTCTGTCTTCTCCTTTCTATGGATGCCCTTCTGTTCTCTCCTTTCTCTGGATGCCATTTTGTCCTCTCCTCTCTCTGGATACCCTTCTGTTCTATCCTCTCCCTGAATGCCCTGCTGTTCTCTCCTCTCTCTGATTGCAAGTGTGCCCTCTTCTCTCTCTGGATGCCCTTCTGTTCTCTCCTCTCTCTGGATTCTGTTCTGCCTTCTCCTCTCTCTGGATGCCTTTCGGTTCTCTTCTCTCCCTGGATGCCCTACTGTCCTCTCGTCTCTCAGGATGCCTGTCTGTCCTCTTTTAGGTCTAGATGCCTTCTCTTTTCTCCTCTATCCGGATGCCCTTCCATTCTCTCCTCTCTCAGGAAGCCCTTCTGTCTTCTCCGCTCTCTCGATGCCCTTCTGTTCTCTCCTCTCTCTAGATTCCCTTCTGTTTGCTCTTCTAACTAGACGCCCTTCTGCATTCTCCTCTCTCTGTATGGCCTTTTAAAATCTTTTCTATGGATTCCCTTCTGCCCTCTCCTCTCTCTGGATGCCCTTCTGCTCTCTTTTCTCTCTGGAGGCCATTCTGTCCTCTCCTCTCTCTGGATGCCCTTGTGTCCTCTATTCTCTTTCAATGCCCTTCTGTTCTCTCCTATCTCTGGATGCCCTTCTATTCTCTTCTCTTTCCGAATGCCCTTCTGTCCTCTCCTCTCTGGATACCCTTCTGTCATCTCCTCTCTCCGAATGCTCATCTCTTCTCTATCTCCTGATTCCATTCTGTCTTCTCCTTCTTCTGGATGCCATTCTATTCTCTCCTCTTTCTGGATGCCCTTCTGTTCTCTCCTCTCTCCAGATGCCCTTCTGCTTTCTCTTCTCTCTGGATGCCCTTCAGTTCTCTCCTCTCTCCGGATGCCCTTTTGCTCTCTCCTCATTCTGGATGCCCTTCTGACTTCTCCTCTTTTTGGATGCCCTTCTGCTCTCTCCTCTCGCTGTATTACGTTTTGTACTCTCCTCTCCCTGGATGCCCTTCTGTTCTCTTCTCTACTGGGATGCCCTTCTGTCCTCTCCTATCTGGATGCCCTTCTGTCTTCTCCTCTCTCCGAATGCCCTTCTGATCTCTCCTCTCTCGTGATTCCCTTCTGCCTTCTTCTCCTTCTAGATGCCCTTTTGTTCTCTCCTCTTTCTGGATGCCTTTCTGTTCTCTCCTCTCTCGGGATGCACTTCTGTATTGTCCTCTCTATGGATGCACTTCTGTTTTATCGTCTCTCCTGATGCCCTTCTCTTTTCTCCTCTCTCTGGATGCCCTTCTGCTCACTCCTCTCTCTTGATGGCCTTCTGTATTCTACTCTCTCTGTATGCCCTTCTGCTCTCTCCTTTCTCTGGATTCCCATATGTTCTCTCCTCCCTCGTGATTCCCTTCTGTCTTCTCCTCTTTCTGGATCCCCTTCTGTTCTCTCCTCTCTATGGATTCCCTTCTCTATTCTCCTCTCTATGGATGCCCTTCTGTCTTCTTCTATCTCCCGATGCCCTTCTGTCTTCTCTGCTCTCTGGATGCCCTTCTGTTCTCTCCTCTCTCTTCATACCTTCTGATCTCTTCTCTCCAAGGATGCCCTTCTGTCTTCTCCTCTCTCTGGATGGCTTTCTGTTCTCTCCACTCTCTGGATCCCTTCTGTCCTCTCCACTCTATGGATGCCCTTCTTTACTCTCCTCTCCCTGGATGCCCTTCTGCTCTCTCTTCTCTCTGAAGGCCTTTCTGTTCTCTCCTCCCTCTGGATGCCCTTGTGTCCTCTTCTCTCTTTGAATGCCCTTCTGTTCTCTCCTACCTCTGGATGCCCTTCTATTCTCTTCTCTTTCCGGATGCCCTTCTGTCCTCTCCTCTCTGAATGCCCTTTTGTCTTCTGTCTCCGAATGCCCATCTCTTCTCTATCTCTGGTTTCCCTTCTGTATTCTCCTCTTCTGGATGCCATTCTTTTCTCTCCTTTTTCTGGATGCCCTTCTGTTATCTCCTTACTCCGGATGCCCTTCTGTTTTCTCCTATTTCTTGATGCCCTTCAGCTCTCTCCTCTCTCCGGATGCCCTTCTGCCTTCTCTTCTCTCTGGATCACCTTCTGTTCTCTCCTCTCTATGGATTCCCTTCTGTCTTCTCCTCTCTCTGGATTCCCTTCTGTCCTCTCCTCTCTCTGGATTCCCTTCTGTCTTCTCCTTTCTTTGGATGCCCTTCTGTTCTCTCCTTTTTCTGGATGCCATTTTGTCCTCTCCTCTTTCTGGATAACCTTCTGTTCTATCCTCTCTCTGAATGCCCTTCTGTACTCTCCTCTCTCTGGATTTCATTCTGCCTTCTTCTTCTGTATGGCTTTCTCTTCTCTTCTATCCCTGGATTCCCTCCTGTCCTCTCATTTCTCAGGATGCCTGTCTGTCCTCTTCTAGATCTAGATGCCATGTCTCTTCTCCTCTTTCCAGATTCCCTTCTGTTCTCTCCTCTCTCTGGAAGCCCTTCTGTTTTCTCTGCTCTCTGGATTCGCTTCTGGTCTCTCCTCTCTCTTGATGCCCTTCTGTCCTCTCCTCTCTCTGCAGGCCCTTCTGTCTTCTTCTCTCTCTAGATGCCCTTCTCTTCTCTCCTCTTTCTGCATGCCCTTGTGTCATCTTCTCTCTTTAGATGCCCTTCTGTTCTCTCCTCTTTCTAGATGCCCTTCTGTCCTCACCTCTCTCTGGATGCACTTCTGCTCTCTCTGTTAGTATTCCGTCTAAACTCCACCTCCCCAGTTACCTGGCAATAGCCAGGCATGCTCCTCCCCACAGTTACCTGGCAACAGCCAGGTATGCTCCTCCCCACAGTTACCTGGCAACCGCCAGGTAGCCTGATCCACTATAAAAGAGGCTGCTTGCCCCCTTCTCCCTCTCTTACTCCCGCTCTTGCTCTCTTACTCTCTTATCCTCTTACCCTCTCTCTTACCATCTTGCCTCTCTTTCCCCTCCCCCACCTTTCTCTCTCTCTACGTGGTTATGGCCAGCCTCTACTTCTCTTCTCTCCCCACCTTTGCCCTTTCCCCTGAATAAACCTTTTCCCACTTAGAACCGCGTGTTCTGGAGTGGTCTATTCTCAATGGTGGTCAGATATTTCTTACAATGGTGCCGTGACTCGGATACGAAAACTCGGGGACTTGCTGTGCTGTGCGGGCTACTGCAGCCACTAGATGCTGTGGCCAGGCGGGACCGATGCCACGTGGCCTGCCTCTGCCGCCGCCACCACCATCACTGTCTGGTAAATGGAAAAGTTCCCTATATCCAATCCTTCATCTATTTTCACTCTAATCTCTCCATGTGTTCTGCCTGTTCCCCAACCCATGTTTTTTTAGCCATCCGCCACTGATCAGAGGTCCCAAGAAAGATCTCTTGAGCTCAGAGCTTCCTGTCCTTCCCTGACCCTCGTTCTAAAACTCCTCTTGGGTGAGACACTTCCCTTCTCTTTCTCGCAGCTGAGTACCCCAGGCCGGGCCTGGACAGACTGTTCTCTCTCGCAGGAGCACTGGCTCCAAGCTCTATTCCCTAGCGTGTCTCCCCCAAGGGTCAGTCTGCTGCCTGCTGATGCAGTTCTCTTCACCATTTTGCTTTCTCTGTCATTTGCGACTGGCTGTGACCATTTAGCTCAGCTGGTTTGCCTGAAAAGCAGCAGGTCCAGGACCCTGCTTGCTTCCTTCCCCTCTGTTCCTTAGCTCTGCTCTAGGTCTACTTCTTGCATTCTGCCCGGGACCTGTAAAGTGAGTGCAGACTAGCCGCTAAAGGCACTGGGCAGTGACTTCCAGCTGCTAATAGGAAGTCCCGCCCTACCGCCACAGCAGACCTGACCTATGCCCTCAGCTACAGGCCCATAGCCCCAGCTTTCCAGCCATTTGATCGTATGCCACTATTGCCAGCTTTCTTATTCTGTTCCTAGCCAAATGTTTTCTTGCTAATACTAAAATGTGCTTTTCTCTACCTACAGAACCCGCCAAAGCTACTTAAAACTCTTTCCTATCCTGTCTTAATAGATTTTTACTACTGCTATTAAATTCTATTCAGTTACAACCAAACCTTATGGCTCTCAATCTTGTCAAAAGTCTGCTAATACTATATTTAAGTCTGTAGCCGACAGAACTCTCAAAGCCTGTCACAGTTGACCCAAGATGGTTTCAGAAGACTTGGACACCTAGAAGATACAGCCTGGATTACATGCGATGATACGGTCACTAACAAATGCAGTGGGCTAAACTGGATGCTGTGAGTCAAATGACTTGGCTAAACCAAGGTAAGTCATTTCTCATGTCATGCGTATCCATTCCACAGAGAAAAAGCCCTGCATCTTCTGTGCTTGGAAGCCAAACTGACTTCGCTCAAGAGACTATGGAGACCATGAGAACTGTTGGCTAGTGGACTCTGTCATTTTTTAAAAATAATATATAACTGGTAGATTATTGTTTACTCTTTCAGACTTTTAACTACACTGACAGCTAAGCTTTCACAGATATTATCTGTTACCTCATTACCTAAACTCAGTTGCCATCAATTAAATGCTTCTTATTTCCTCTTCTTGCTATGCCACTGTCCTAATATCTGAGTTCCTATAAACTCACCTACCTCTAATAAAATGTGCCACTATACGATCTAACAAAGGTTCAGATTAAAGACTGCTTAAGTTGTTAACTCATGCTGTTATCTCTTTTGTAAACTTACAAGCTACAGGAAATCCACTCAGATTTACCTTTCAAGGACCAAATAGATGCCATCTAGATAAGTATATCTGCCCAAAGTTCCCACTTACCTATTCCAATGGGTGGGATCCCTCTGGGTTTCAAATGTACATCTTAGAAAAAATTTTCTTTCCCCCAAATGTACTTAATCCTATTCCCTATATCTTGTCAAGTCCAGGCACATCCAGAACAACTCCAGAGAAGCAACCTCTAGATGCTCCATCTCCTGACACATACACAGCTGCTTCTACTGGACCTGCTTCTTCTGACCTGTCCTCAGATGGCTCCATGGACCCTGGACAGCAGAAAACAGCCAATTCTCCTACGACCGGACAAACATCTCCATACCCATTCTTCTGTATTTCCCCTAGAGACACGTCGCCCCTAGTGCCAGCAGGAAGTAGCCAGATATCACGAGTCCCTATTCCTGCTTCACAGTCACCTCTTTCTAATTTTTTCTTTTTAATTAAACCAAAACGGTGGAATGTTAGTATTCTGTCTAAACTCCACCTCCACAGTTACCTGGCAATAGCCAGGTATGCTCCTCCCCACAGTTACCTGGCAACAGCCAGGTATGCTCCTCCCCACAGTTACCTGGCAATCGCCAGGTAGCCTGATCCACTATAAAAGGGGCTGCTTGCCCCCTCCTCCCTCTCTTACTCCCGCTCTTGCTCTCTTACTCTCTTATCCTCTTACCCTCTCTCTTACCATCTTGCCTCTCTGTCCCCTCCCCCACCTTTCTCTCTCTCCACATGGTCATGGCCAGCCTCTACTTCTCTTCTCTCCCCACCTTTGCACTTTCCCCTGAATAAACCTTTTCCCACTTAGAACTGCGTGTTCTGGAGTGGTCTATTCTCAATGGCGGTCAGATATTTCTTACACTCTCCTCTCTCTGGATGCACCTCTGTTCTCTCATCACACCGTATGTCCTTCTCTTCTCTCCTCTCTCTGGATGCCCTTCTGCTCTCTCCACTGTCTTGATGCCCTTCTGTTCTCTTCTTTCTCCGGATGCCCTTCTGTATTCTACTCTCTCTGTATGCCTTTCTGCTCTCTCCTTTCTCTGGATTCCCTTCTGTTCTTTCCTCTCTCGGGATTCCCTTCTGTCTTCTCCACTCTCTGAATGCCCTTCTGTTCTCTCCTCTCTCTGGATTCTGTTCTGTCTTCTCTCTCTTGATGCCTTTCTGTTCTCTTCTCTCCCTGGATGCCCTTCTCTCCTCTCGTCTCCCAGTATGCCTGACTGTCCTCTAGGTCTAGATGCCTTCTCTTTTTTCCTCTTTCCGGATGCCCTTCTGTTCTCTTCTCTCTCTGGAAGCCCTTCTGTCTTCTACACTCTCTCGATGCCCTTCTGTTCTCTCCTCTCTCTAGATGCCCTTCTGTTCACTCCTCTATCTAGATGCCATTCTGTTTTCTCCTCTCTCTGTATTGCCTTCTTTACTCTTCTCTGTGGATGCCCTTCTGCCCTCTCCTCTCTCTGGATGCCCTTCTGCTCTCTCTTCCCTTTGGAGGCCATTCTGTCCCCTCCTCTCCCTGGATGCCCTTCTGTCTTCTTCTATCTCATGATGCCCTTCTGTCTTCTCTGCTATCTGGATGCCCTTGTGTTCCCTTCTCTCTGTGGATGTGTTTCTGACTTCTCCTCTCTCTGGATGCCCTTCTGTTTTCTCCTCTCTCTGAACGCCCTTCTGCTCTCTCCTTTCTCTGGATGCCCTTGTTTCTCTTCTCATTCTGGATGCCCTTCTGTCTTCTCCTCTTTCTGGATGCCCTTCTGTTCTCACCTCTCTCTGGATACCCTTCTGTCTTCTCTCTCTGGATGCCCTTCAATTCTGTCCTCTCTCCTTATGCCTTCTGTTTTCTCCTCTTTCTGGATGCCCTTCTGCTCTATCCTCTCTCTGGATGCCCTTCTTTTCTCTCCTCATTCTGTATGCTCTTCTGACTTCTCCTCTTTTTGGAAGCCCTTCTGCTCTCTCTTATCTCTGGATTCTGTTCTGTTCTCTCCTTTCTCTGGATGCCTCTCATCTCTCTGGATGTGCTTCTGTTCTCTCTTCTCTCGGTATGTCCTTTTAACCTCTCCTCTCTCTGGATGCCCTTCTGTTTTCTCATTTCTATGTATGCTTTTCTGTTCTCAGCTCTCTCTGGATGCCCTTTTGTCCTCTCCTCTCTAGGGATACCCTTCTGTTCTCTCCTATCTCTTGATGCCCTTCTGTTCTCTCCTTTTTCTGGATGCACTTCTTTTCTCTCCTCTCTCTGGATGCCTTTTGTCTTCTCCTTCTTCTGGATGCCCTTCTTTCCACTCCTCTCTCTGGATGCCCTCTGTCCTCTCCTCTCTCTGCATGCCCTTCTGTATTCTCTCTCCCTATGCCCTTCTGTTCTCTCGTCTCTCCAGCTTCCTTTCTGTCTTCTCTTCTCTCTGGATGCCCTCAGTTCTCTCCTCTCTCTAAATTCCCTTTTTTGTCTTCTCCTCTCTCTGGATGCCCTTCTCTTCACTTCTCGCCCTAGATGCCCTTCTGTCCTCTGTTATCTCTGGATGCCTCTCTGTTCCCTTGTCTCTTTGGATGTCTTTCTGTCCTCTCTTCTCTCTGGAGGCCCTTCTGTCTTCTCCTCTCTCCCTATGCCTTTTTTTCTCTCATTTCTCTCATGCCCTTCTGTTTTCTAATCTCTATAGAAGCCCGACAATTTTCTCCAGAGGGGACAAATTTCATCCAGAGGGGACACCAGTGCATCCAGAGAGAGGAGAGAACAGAAAGGCATGTAGAGAGAGGAGAGGACAGAAGGGCATCCACAGATTGTGAAGAACAGAAGACCATCAAGAGAGAGGAGGCAACATAAGGACATCCAAAGAGAGGGGGAGGACAGAAGGGCATCCAGAGAGAGGAGAGAACAGAAGGGCATCTGGAGAGAGGAGAGGACAGAAAGGCTTTCAGAGAGAGAAGAAGACAGAAGGGCATCCAGAGAAATAAGAGGACAGAAATGAATGTAGAGAGATAAGAGAACAGAAAGGAAAAAAGAGATACGTGAGGACAGAAGAAAATCCAGAGAGAGGAGATAACAGTAGGGCATCCAGAGAGAGGAGAGGATAGAAGGGCATCAAGAGAGAGGAGATAACAGAAGGTCATCCAGAAAGAGGAGAAGACAGATGGGTATCCAGTGAGAGGAGAGTAAAAAAGGACATCCAGAGAGAGGAGAATACAGAAAGGCATCCAGAAAGAAGAAAGAATAAAAGAGCATCAGATGAGAGTATAAAACCGAAAGGCATCAAAAGAGAGGAGAGGACAGAAGGGCCTCCAGAGAAAGGAGAAGACAGAAGGGAATCCAGAGAGAGTAGAGGACACAAGGGCATCAAGAAAGATGAGAGAACAGAAGATCATCCAGAGAGAGAAGAGAACTGAAGGGCATCCAGAAAGAGGAGAAGACAGAAGGGCATCCAGAGAGAAGAGAGGACAGAAATGGCATCCAGAGACAGAAGAGGACACAAAGGCATCCAAATAGAGGAGAGAACAGTAGGGCATACAGAGAGAGGAGAGAACAGAAGGGTATCCAGTGAGAGGAGATGAAAAAAGGGCATCCAGGGAGAAGAGAGAACAGAAGGGCATCCAAAGAAAGGAGAAGACAAAAG
This sequence comes from Arvicanthis niloticus, assembly GCF_011762505.2. Taxonomy (NCBI): domain Eukaryota; kingdom Metazoa; phylum Chordata; class Mammalia; order Rodentia; family Muridae; genus Arvicanthis; species Arvicanthis niloticus. The sequence goes on from NW_023045958.1 coordinate 10,209, forward strand.
GGCATCCTGAGAGAGGGGAGGGCAGACTGACATCCCCAAAGAAGAGAGAGCAGAAGGGCATCCAAAGGGATGAGAGTACAGGAGAGAATCCAGAAAGAGAAGAGAACAGAAGCCCATCCAGAGAGAGCAGAAGACTGAAAGACATAGAGAGAGAAGAGAACAGAAGGGCAAACAGAGATATGAAAGGTCAAAAGGGAATCCAGAGAGAGGAGAGAATAGAAGAACATCAAGGGAGAGGAGAAGACAGAAGGACATCCAGAGATAGGAGAGAACAGAATGACATCCGGAGACAGGAGAAGACATAAGGGAATCCCAAGTGAGGATATGACAGAAAGGCATCCAGAGATAAGAGAGTAAATATGGGCCTCTAGAGAGATGAGAGAAGAGAAGGGCATCCACAGAGAGGAGAAGACTGAAGGGCATCCAAAGAGAGAAGAGATCAGAAGGGCATCCAGAGAGAGGAGAAGAAAGAAGGGCATCCGAGAGAGAAGAAAACAGAAGGGCATCCAGAGAGATGAGAGTACAGGAGAGCATCTATCGTGAGAAGAGAACAGAAGGGCAACGAGAGAGAGGAGAGGACAGAAGGGAATCCAGATAGAGGAGAGGATAGAAGGGCATTCAGAGAGAGGAGAGGACAGAATGGCCTCCAGAGAGAACAGAGAACAGAAGGGCATCCATTGTGTGGAGAAGACAGAAGGGCATTTAGAGAGAGGAGGAGAGAACAGAAGGGCATCCAGAGATAGGAGAGAATAGAAGGGCATCCAGAGAGAGGAGAAAACAGAAGGGCATCCAGAGAGAGGAGAGTAAAAATGGGAACAGAGAGAGGAGAGAACAGAAGGGCATCCACAGTGAGGGGAGAACAGAAGAGCACTGAGAGCACTGAGAAGACAGAAAGGCATCCAGAGAAAGGAGAGGACAGAAGGGCATTCAGAGAGAGGAAAGAACACAAAGGCATGCAGAGAGAGGAGAAAACAGATGGGCATCCGGTAAGATGAGAGAACAGAAGATAATCCAGAAAGAGGAGAAAAATGTCATCCAGAGTGACAAAGAGACAGAAGGGCATCCAGAGATAGGAGAGGACAGAAGGGCATCCAAAGAGAAGAGAACAGAAGGGCATCTAGAGAGAGGAGAAGACAGAAGGATATCCAGTGTGAGGAGAAAATTGTCGGACATCAAGTGAGAGTAGAAGACTGAACGCCATCAAGAGAACCTAGAGAACAGAAGGGCATAGGGAAAGAAAGCAGAGACCAGAAGGGCATCCAGAGAGAGGAGAGTAAAGAAGGGCCTACAGAGAGAGGAGACAACAGAAGGGCATCCAAAGAGAGGAGAGGGCAGAAGGGCATCCAGAGAGAAGAGAGAACAGAAGGACATCCAGAAAGAAGAGAGAACAGAAAGGAATCCAGAGACAGCAGAGTACAGAAGGGCATCCAGAGAGAGGAGAAGACAGAAGGCCATCCGGAGAGAGGCGTAGACAAATGGGCATCCAGAGAGATAAGAGAGCAGAGGAGCATCCATAGAGAGAATATAATAGAAGGGCATCCAGAGAGATGAGAGTACAGATAGGCATCAAGAGAGAGGAGAGGACAAAAGGGCATCCAGAGAGAGGAGTGGACAGAAGGGCATCCTCTTAGAAGAGAGTAAATAAGTGTATTCACTGATACGAGAGAACAGAATGACATCCAGAGAGGGGATAAGACATCCTGAGAGTGGAGCTGACAGAAGGGCATCCAGATAGAAGAGAAGAGAGAAGGGCATACAGAGAGAAAAGAATAGAAGGGCAAGCAGAGAGAGGAGAAGACAGAAGGGCTTCCAGTGTGATGAAAGAACACAAGAACATCCAGAGTGATGAGAGAACAGAAAATCTTCCATAGAGAGAAGAGAACTGAAGAGCATACAGAGAGGTAAGCAAACAGAAGATCATCCAGAGAGAGAAGAGAAGGCCTTCGAGAGATATGACACAAAAGAAGAGAATCAAGAGATAAGATAGAACAGAAGGGCATCCAGAGAGAGGATAAGACAAAAGGGCATGCAGAGAGGTAGGAGAACAGAGAAGCATGCATAGAGAGAGTATAATAGAAGGGAATCCAGAGAGATGAGAGAACAGAAAGGAATATACAGAGAGGAGAATATAGAAGGGCATGTAGAAAGAGGAGAAGACAGAAGGGCATCCAGAGAGAGGTGAGCACAGGAGGGCATCCAGAGAGAAAAGAACAGAAGGGTATCCAGAGAGGGGAGAGTAAAGAAGGGCATACAGAGGGAGGAGAGAACAGAAGGGCATCCAGAAAGATGAGAGAACAGAAAGGCATCCAATGAGAGGAGAGGACAGAAGGGCATCCACAGATTGGGAAGAACAGAAGAGCATCAAGAGAGAGGAGAAAACATAAGGGATTCCAAAGATAGGAGAGGACAGAAGGGCATCCAGCGAGAGGAGAGTACAGAAGGGCATCTGGAGAGAGGAGAGGACATAAGTGTTTCCAGACAGAAGAGAAGACAGAAGTACATCCAGAGAGATTAGAGGACAGAAGAAAATCTAGAGAGAGAAGAGAACAGAAGGAAAACCAGAGATATAAGAGGACAAAAGGAAATCCAGAGAAAGGAGTGGACAGTAGGGCATCCAGAGAGAGAAGAGGACAGAAGGACATCCATAGAGAGGAGACAACAAAAGGGCGTCCAGAGAGAGGAGAGTAAAGAAGGGCATCCAGAGAGAGGAGAATACAGAAGAGCATCCAGAAAGAAGAGAGAATAGAAGAGCATTGGATGAGAGGAGAAAACAGAAGGGCATCAAAAGAGAGGAGAGGACAGAAGGGCATCCAGAGAAAGGAGAAGACAGAAGGGAATCCAGAGAGAGGAGAGGACACAAGGGCATCAAGAAAGATGAGAGAACAGAAGATCATCCATAGAGAGAAGAGAACAGAAGGGCATCCAGCTAGAAGAGAGGACAGAAATGGCATCTAGAGAGAACAGAGGACACAGGGGCATCCGGACAGAGGAGAGAACAGAATGGCATACAGAGGGAGGAGAGAACAGAAGTATATCCAGTGAGAGGAAAGGAAAAAGGGGCATCCAGAGAGAGGAGAGAAAAAAAGGGCATCCAAAAAAAGGAGTAGACAGAAGGGCTTCCAGAGAGAAGAGAGGACAGAATTACATCCCAAAAGAATAGAGAACAGAAGGGCATCCAAAGAGATGAGACTACAGGAGAGAATCCAGAAAGAGGAAAGAACAGAAGCCCATCCAGAAGCAGAAGACTGAAGGACATCCAGAGAGAGAAGAGGACCAAAGGGCATCTGGAGAGAGGAGAAGACAGAAGGGCATCCAGGGAGAGGAAAGGACAGAATGGCATCCAGTGAGAGGAGATAACAGAAGGGCATTTAGAGAGAGGAGAAGACAGAAGGATATCCAGAGTAAGGAGAAAATTGTCGGGCATCCAGAGAGAGTAGAAGACTGAAGGGCATTGAGAGAATTGAGAGAACAGAAGGGCATAGGGAGAGAGGAAAAGACAGAAGGGCATCTAGATCGAGGAGAAGAAAGAAGGATATCCAGAGTAACGAGAAAATTGTCGGGCATCCAGAGAGAGTAGAAGACTGAAGGCCATCAAGACAATCAAGAGAACAGAACGGCATCTAGAGAGAGGAGATGACAGAAGGGCATACACAGAGAGGAGAGCACAAAAGGGAATCCAGAGAGATGAGAGAACAAAAGGATATCCATACATACAGAGAGAGGAGAGATAGAATAGAATAGAGGAAACAAAGGCATCTTGAGAGAGGTGAGAAGAGCAGCACATCCAGAGAGAGGAAAGACAAAAAGGGAATTCAGAGAGAGGAGAGAACATTATGGCATCAAGAGAAAGGTGAGGACCGAAGGGCATCCAGAGAGAGGAGAGGACAGAAGAGCATCCAGAGAAAGGAGAGAACAGAAAGCCATCCAGAGAGAAAGAGGTCAGAAGGGCATCCAGAGAGAGTAGAGAATAGAATGGTATCCAGAGAGCAGAGAAGTCAGAAAGGCATCCAGAGAAAAAAGAAGCCAGAAAGAATCCAATGAGAGGAGAGAACAGAAGGGCATCCAGAGAGAGGAGAAGACAGAAGGGCATCCATAGAGAGGTGAAAACAGAAGTGCATCCAAAGAGAGGAGAAGAGAGAAGCGCATCCAGAGTGAAGAGAAGACAAAAGAGCATCCAGAGAGAGGAGAGATCAGGTCTTCCAGGTAGAGGAGAAAACATAAGGACATCCAGAGAGATGAGAGGACAGAAGGGAATCCAGATGGAGGAGAGAACAGAAGGGCATAAAAAGAGAGGAGAGGACATAAGTGCATCCAGAGAGAGGAGAGAACAGAAGGGCATCTGGATAGAGGAGAGGATAGAAGGGCTTCCAGAGAGAGAAGAAGACAGAAGGGCATCGATAGAGATTGGGGTAGAGAAGAGAATCTAGAGAGAGAAGAGAAGAGAAGGGAAACCAGTGATACGAGAGGACAGTAGGAAATACAGAGAGAGAAGAGTTCAGTAGGGCATCCAGAGAGAGGAAAGGACAGAAGGGCATCTTGAGAGAGGAGAGAACAGTAGGGCATCCAGAGAGAGGAGAGAACAGTAGGGCATCCAGAGAGAGGAGAGTAAAGAAGGTCATACAGAGAGAGGAGAAAACAGAAGGGCATCCAGAGAAAAGAATCAAGAGAAGGGCATCCATGGAGAGGAGACAACAGAAGGGCATCCAGATAGAGGAGAGTCCAGAAGATCATCCATAGGGATGTGAATACAAAAGGGCATCCAGAGAGAGGAGAAGACAGAAGGGCATCCAGAGAGAAAGGAGAGAAAAAAGCATACAGAGACAGGAGAGAACAGAAGGGCATCCAGAAAGAGGGGAGAACAGAAGGGCATCCAGAGAGAGGAGAGGACAGAAGGGCATCCACAGAGAGGGGAGAACAGAAGAGCATCAGAGATAGGAGAGAACACAAGCACATCCAGAGAGAAGAGAGAACAGAAAGTCATCCAGAGAGAGGAGAGGACTGAAGGGCATTCAGAGAGAGGAGAGAGGATTTGGGCATCCAGAGAGAGTAAAAGACAGAAGAAAATCCAAAGAGAGGAGAGACCAGAAGGGCGTTTAAAGAAAGGAGAAGTAAAAAGGCATCCAGAGAGAGAAGAGGACAGAAGGACATCCCAAAAGAAGAGAGAACAGAAGGGCATCCAGAGAAATGAGAGTTCAGGAGAGAATCCAGAAAGAGGAGAGAACAGAAGCCCATCCAGAGAAAGTAGAAGACTGAAAAACATCCAGAGAGAGAAGAGGACCGAAGGACATCCGGAGAGAGGAGAAGACAGAAGGGCATCCAGAGAGATGAGAGATCAGAATGGCATCCAGTGAGAGGAGATAAGAGAAGGGCATCTAGAGAGAGGAGAAGACAGAAGGATATCCAGTGTGAGGAGAAAATTGTCGGGCATCCAGCGATAGGAGAAGACTGAAGGGCACCGAGAGAATCTAGAGAACAGAAGGGCAGAGGGAGAGAGGAGAAGACAGAAGGGCATCTAGAGAAAGGAGAGGACAGAGGGGCATCCAGAGAGAGGAGAGCACAAAAGAGAATCCAGAGAGACGAGAGAACAGAAGTGTTTCTAGAGAGAATAAAGGACAAAAGGGCATCTTGAGAGAGGAGAGACAAGAAGCGCATTTATAGAGAGGAGAAGATAAAAAGGGAATCCAGAGAGAGGAGAGAACATTAGGGCAACCAGAGTGAGGAGAAGACAGAAGGGCATCCAGAGGGAGGATAGAACAGAAGGGCATCCATGGACAGGAGTGGTCAGAAGGGCATCCACAGAGAGGAGAATACAGATGGGCATCCAGAGAACAGAGAAGACAGAAGAGCATCCAGAGAGTGTAGAGAATAGAATGGTATCCAGAGAGCAGAGAAGACAGAAGGGTATCCAGAGAAAATTGTCAGGCATCCAGAGAGAGGAGAAGACTGAAGGGCATCGAGAGAACAGAGAGGATTCCAGAGAGAATAGAGGACAGAAGGGCATCAAGTGAGGATAGAAGAGAAGGGCATCCAGTGAGAGGAAAAGACAAAAAGGGAGTACAGAGAGAGAAGAAAACAGAAGGGCATCCAGAGAGAAGTGAGGAAAGAAGGGCATCCAAAGAGAGGAGAGTGAAGAAGGGCATCCACAGAGAGGAGAGGACAGAAGGGATCTAGAGAAAGGAGAGAACAGAAAGCCATCCAGAGAGAGGAAAAAACAGAAGGGCATCCATGGAGAGGAGAGGTCAAAAGGGCATCCAGAGAGAGGAGAGAAGAGAAGGGCAATGAGAGAGGAGAAGACAGAAACACATCCACAGAGTGGGGAGAACAGAAGGGCATCCAGAGAGCAGAGAAGACAGAAGGGCATCCAGAGAGAGGAAAGAACAGAATAGTATCCAGAGAAAGGAGAAGACAGAAGGGCATCTTGATAGAGGAGAGAAAAGAAGGTTATCCAGAGAGAGGAGACAACAGACGGTCATCCAGAGAGATGAAAAAACAGAAGGGCATTCAGAGAGAGGGAGAACCGAAGGGATTCCAGAGAGAGGAGACAAGAGAAGGTCATTGAGAGGGAGGAGAAGACAGAATGGCATACAGAGAGAGGGGAGGACAGAAGGGCATCCATGGAGAAGAGAAGATAGAAGGGCATCCAGAGAGACTAGAGTACACAAGGGTATCCAGAGAGATGAGAGAACAGAAGATCATCCAGAGAGAACAGAAAGACAACTAGAGAGAGGAGAAGACAGAAGGGCATCCAGAGAGAAGAGAGGACAGAAGGGAATCCAGAGAGATGCTGGGACATAAAGGCATGTAGATGGAAGAAAAGTCAGAAGGGCATCCATAGATAGGTGTAAACAGAAGGGCATCCCGAGAAAATAGAAGACAGAAAAACATCCAGAGAGATGACTGTACAGAAGGGCATCCAGAGAGTGGAGAAATCACAAGGGCATCCAGAAAGAGGGCAAGAGAGAAAGGCATCCATATAGAGGATAGGACAGAAGGGCATCAAGAGAGAAGAAAGAATAGAAGGGCATCCAGAGAGAGGAGAAGACAGAAGGCATCTGGATAGACGATAGAACAGAAGGTCATCCAGAGAGTGGAAGCAACAGACGGTCATCAAGAGAGACAAAAAGACAGAAAGGCATCCAGAGAAAGAAGAGATTAGAAGGGCTTTCAGAGATATGAGAGGACAGAAATGAATCTAGAGAGAGGAGAGAACAAAAAGGCAAGTACAGAGAAAAGAACACAGAAATGAATCTATATAGAGGGGAAAACAGGACATGCAGAGAGAGAAGCCAGAAGGGCATCTGGAGTGAGGATAGAACAGAAAGGCATCCAGAGAGTGTAGAGGACAAGAGGGCATCCAGAGAAAGGAGAATGCAGAAGAGTATCCAGGGAGAGGAGGGACAAAAGGGCATCCAGAGAGATGAGAGAACAGAAGAGCATCCAGAGAGAGGAGAGGACACAAGGGCATCCAGAGAGATGAGAGAACAGAAGATCTTCCAGAGAGAGGAGTAAACAGAAGGGCATCCACAGAAATGAGCGATCAGAAGATCATCCAGAGAGAGAAGGGAACAGAAGGGCATCCTGAGGAATGAGAGGACAGAAGAGAATCTATAGAGATGAAAAACAGAAGAGCATACATAGAGAGAAGAGAACAGAGTGGCATCCAGAGAGATGAGAGGAATGAAGGGAGTCTAGAGAGCTGAGAGAACAGAAGGGCATGTAGAGAGAGGAGAAGACAGAAAGGCATCCATAGAGTGGTAAAAACAGAAGGGCATCCAGAGAGAGGAGAAGAGAGAAGGTCATCCAGAGAGATGAGATAACAAAAGAGCATCCAGAGAGAGGAGAGTTCAGAAGGGTATCAAGAGAGTGTGGAAGACAGAAGGGCATTCAGAGAGGAGAGGACAGAAGGGCATCCAGAGGGAGAAAAGAACAGAAGGGCATACAGACAGAGGAGAGGACAGAAAAATATCTGGAGAGAGGAGAGAACAGAAGGGCATCTGGAGAGAGGGAGGACAGAAGGGCATCCTGAGACTGGAGAGAACAGAAAATCATCCAGAGAGAGGAGAGAAGAGAAGTGCATCAAGAGAGAGGAGCAGGAAGAAGGTCATCCTGATAGAGGCGAGAACAGAAGGGCATCCACAGAGAGGAGTAGACAGAAGGGCATCGAGGGAAAGAAGAGGGCAGAAGGGCATCCAGACAGAGGAGAGAACAGAAGATCATCCAGAGAGAGGAGCAGAAAGAAGGTCAGGCAGCCAGAGGTGAGAACAGAAGGGCATCCAAAGAGAGGAGAAGACAGAAGGTCATCAAGTGAGAAGAGAGGACAGAATGGCATACAGAGAGAGGAGAAGACAGAAAAACATCCAGAAGAGGATAGAACACAAGGGCATCTAGAGAGTGGAGGAAACAGAAGATCATCCAGAGAGAAAAGAGAACAGAAGGGCATCCATAAAGGGGAGAAAACAGAGGGCATCCAGAGAGAGGAGAGAACAGAAAGGCATTCAGAAAAATGAGAGAACAGGAGAGCATTCATAGAGAGAAGTGAGCAGAAGGGCAAACAGAGATATGAGAGGGCCATAGGGAATCCAGAGAGAGGACAGAATGGAAGGGCATCCAGAGAGAGGAGAGGACAGAAGGACATCAGGAGATAGGAGAAAATTGAAGGGCATCCCGAGTGAGGAGAGAACAGAAGGGCATCCAGAGAGAGGAAAGGATAGAGAACATCCTGAGACAGGAGAAGACATAAGGACATCCTGAGAGAGGATATGGCAGAAAGGCATCGAGAGAGAAGAGAGTAAATAAGGGCCTCCAGAGAGACGAGAGAACAGAAGGGAATCCAGAGAGAGGAGAAGACTAAAAAGCATCCAAAAAGAGGAGAGATCAGAAGGGCAATCAAGAGAGAGGAGAAGAAAGAAGGGCATCCGGAGATAGGAGAAAACAGAAGGGCATCCAGAGAGATGAGACTACAGGAGAGCATCTGTAGTGAGAAGAGAACAGAAGGACAATTAGAGAGAGTAGAGGACAGAAAGGAATCCAGAGAGAGGAGAGGATAGAAGGGCATCCAGAGATCCAGAGAAAAGAATGCCATCAAGAGTGACAAAAAGACAGAAGGGCATCCAATAAGAGGAGATTACAGAAGGTCATTCAAAGAGAAGAGAACAGAAGGGAATCCAGAGAGAAGAGAAGACAGAAGGGCATCCAGAGAGTTCAGAGGACAGAAAAGCATGTAGAGAGAGGATAAGACAGAAGGGCATCCATAGATAGGTGAAAACAAAAGGGCATCCAGAGAGAGGAGAAGACAGAAGGGCATCCAGAGAGATGACTGGACAGAAGAGCATCATGTGAGTGGAGAGATTAGAAGGGCATCCAGAGAAAGGGGAAGACAGAAGGGCATCCAGAGAGAGGAATGAACAGAAGGGCTTCCAGAGAGAGGAGAGAACAGAAGGGCATGTAGAGAGAGAAGAAGAGAGAAGGGCATCCAGGATAGTTGAAAAAAGAAGAGCATTCAGAGAGAAGAGAAGACAAATGGGCATCCGGTTAGAGGAGAGAACTGAAGTCCATCCAGAGAGAGGAGACAAAAAAGGTCATTTAGAGGGAGGAAAAAACAGAAGGGCATACAGAAAGAGGAGAGGACAGAAGGGAATCCAGAGAGAAGAGAAGACAGAAGGGCATCCAGAGAGAGAAGAGGAAAGAAGGGAATATAGGGAGAGAAAAGGACAGAAGTGCATCCAGAGAAAGGAGAGGACAGAAGGCCTTTCAGCGAGAGGAGAGATCAGAAGGGCATCCAGCGAAAGGAGAAGACCGAAGCGCATCCAGAGAGAGGAGAGGACAAAAGGGTCTACATAGAGAGGAGGGAACAGAAGGGCTTCCAGAGAGTGAAGAAAACAGAAGGGCATAAAGGGAGAGGAGAGGACAGATGTGCATCTGGATAGAGGATAGAACAGAAGGGAATCCAGGGAGAGAAGAGAACAGAAGAGCATCCAGAGAGAGGAGAGGACAGAAGGGTATCCAAAGAGAAGAGAATAGGGCATACAGAGAGAGGAGAAGACAGAAGGGCAATGAGAGATAGGAGAGTACAGAAGGTCATCCAGAGAGCAGAGAAGACAGAAGGGCATCCAGAGAGAGGAGAAGACAGAAGGACATCCAGAGTGATGAGAGTACAGCAGAGCTTCCATAGAGAGAAGAAAACAGAAAGGCAACCAGAAAGATTAGAGGACAGAAGGAATTCCAGAGAGAGAAGAGGACAGAAGGGCATGCAGAGAGAGGAGAAAACAGAAGGACATCCGTAAAGAGGAGGAACAGAAGGTAATCCAGAAAGAGGAGACAACAGAAGATCATCCAGATTGACGAAAAGACTGAAGGGCATACAGAGAGAGGAGAGGACAGAAGAGCATCCAGAGAGAGTAGAGACACAGGGCATCCAGAGAGATGAGAGAACAGAAGGTCTTCCAGAGTTAAAAGAGAACAAAAGGGCATCCACAGAGATGAGTGAACAGAAGATCATCCAGAAAGAGAAGGGAACAGAAGGGCATCCAGAGGGATGAGAGGACAGAAGAGAATCAAGAGAGAGGAGAGAACTGAAGGGCATCCGGAGAAATGAGGAGACAGAAGGGCATCCAGAGAGAGGAGAGGACAGAAGTGCATTTAGATAGAGGAAAGTAACGAAGGGCATGCAGAAGGAGGAGAAAACAGAAGGGCATCCAGAAAGAGGAGAGAACAGTAGGTAATCCAGAAAGAGGAGAGAAAAGAATGTCATCCAGAGTGACAAAAAGAAAGAAGGGCATCCAGAGAGAGGAGAGGACAGAAGGGCATCAAAAGAGAAGAGAACAAAAGGACATCCAGAGAGAAGAGAAGACAGAAGGGCATCCAGAGAGAGGAGAGTACAGAAGGGATCCAGAGAGAGGAGAGAACAGAAAGCCATCCAGAGAGAGGAGAGAACAGAAAGCCATCCAGAGAGAGGAGAGGACAGAAGGGCATCCAGAGAGAGAAGGGAACAGAAGGGCATCCAGAGGGATGAGAGGCAGAATAGAATCTAGAGAAACGAGAGAACAGAAGGGCATCCAGAGAGCTGAGAAGACAGAAGGGCAGAGAGAGAGAGAGAGAGAGAGAGAGAGAGAGAGAGAGAGAGAGAGAGAGAGAGAGGAAGAAGAAGAAGAAGGAGGAGGAGGACAGAATGGCATCCAGAGAGAGAGTAAAGAACATAAGGACATCCAGAGAAGGAGAAGACAGAAGGGCATCAGGAAAGAGGAGAGAACAGAAGGACATCCAGAGAAAGGAGACAACAGAAGGTCATCATGAGTGATGAATATACAGAAGGGCATCCAGAGAGAGGAGAGGGCAAAAGGGCATCCATAGAGAAGAGAAGTCAGAAGGGCATCCAAAAAGAGGAGAAGACAGAAGGACATCAGGGAGAGTAGAGGACAGAAGAAAATCTGGAGAGATGAGAGAACTGAAGGGCATCCAGAGAGAAAGGAAGACAGAAGGGCATCCAGAGAGAGGATAGAACAGAAGGGTATCCAGAATAAGGAGTAGTCCGAAAGGCATACAGAGAGAGGAGAGGACAGAAGGGCCTACATAGAGAAGAGAGAACAGAAGGGCATCCAAAGAGTCTAGAAAACAGAAGGGCATCCAGAGAGAGGAGAGAACAGAAAGGCATGTAGAGAGAGGAGAAGACAGAAGTGCATCAAGAGTGATGAGAGAACAGAAGAGCATCCAGAGAGAGGAGAGGAGACAAGGGCATCCAGAGACATGTGTGAACCGAAGATCTTCCAGAAAATTGAGAGAACAGAAGGGCATCCACAGAGATGAGCGAACAGAAGATCATCAAGGGAGAGAAAGGAAAAGAAGGCCATCCAGATGGATGAAAGTACAGAATAGAATCTAGAGAGAGAATAGAACAGTAGGGCATCCAGAGAGATGATGAGACAGAAGGTCATCCAGAGAGAGGAGACAACAGAAGGTCATCCATCATGACAAAAAGACAGAAGGGCATCCAAAGAGAACAGAACAGAAGGTCATCCAGAGAGAGGAGAGTAAAGAAGGGCATACAGAGAGGTAAGAACAGAAGTACATCCAATGAGAGTAGAGAATGGAATGGTATCCAGTGAGCAGAGAAGACAGAAGGACATTCACAGAAAGGAGAAGACAGAAGGGCATCCAGTGAGAGGACAGAACAGAAAGGCATCAAGAGAGAGGAGAGGACAGAAGGACATCTAGAGAGAGCAGAGGACAGAAAGGCATCCAGAGAGAAGAGAGAACAGAAGTTAATCCAGAAAGAGGAGAAGATGGAAGGGCATTCAGAGAGAGGAGAGAGCATTAGGGCATCTAGAGAGAGGAGAAGATTGAAAGGAATCCAAAGAGATGAGAAAATAGATGGGCATCCATAAAGAGGAGAGAAGAGAAGGGCATCCATAGAGAGGAGAGGACAGAAGGGCATCCACAGTGAGGGAAGAACAGAAGAGCATCGAGAGAGAGGATAGAACCAAAGGGCATCCAGAGAGAGGAGAAGACAGAAGTTCATCCAGAGAAAGAAGAGTAAAGAAGGGCATACAGAGAGAGGAGAGAAGAGAAGCGCATCCAAAGAGGGGGAGAACAGAAGAGCATCGAAAGACAGGAGAGAACAGAATGGCATCCAAAGAGAGGAGAGTGCAGAAGGGCATCCAGAGATAGGAGAGTACAGAAGGGCATTCCGAGAGATGAGAGAACAGAAAGGAATCCAGAGAGAGGAGAGGACAGAAGGGCCTCCAGGGAAAGGAGAAGACAGAAAGGCATCAGAAGAGAGGAGAAGACAAAAGGGCATCCAGAGAGATAAGAGAACAGAGGAGTATCCATAGAGAGAATATAATAGAAGGGCATCCAGAAAGAGGAGTGGACAGAAGGGCATCCTCTTAGAAGAGAGTAAATGAGGGCATCCAGAGAGACGAGAGAACAGAAGGGCATCCAGAGAGAGGATAAGACATCCGTAGAGTGGAACTGACAGAAGGGCATCCATATAGAAGAGAAGACAGAAAGGCATTCGGGGAGAGGAGAAAATAGAAGGGCATCCAGAGAGAGGAGAAGACAGAAGGGCTTCCAGCGAGAAGAAAGGACAAAAGAACATCCAGAGTGATGAGAGAACAGAAGATCTTCCACAGAAAGGAGAGAACAGAAGGGCATGCAGAGAGATAAGCAAACAGAAGACCATCCAGAGAGAGAATAGTAGAAAAAGGCATCCAGAGATATGACACAACAGAAGGGCCTCCAGAGAGAGGAGATGACAGAAGGGCATTCAGAGAGAAGAGAAGACAGAAGGGCATCCAGAGACAGGAGAAGACAAAAGGGCATTTAGAGATAAAAGAGAACAGAGAAGCATCCATAGAGAGATTATGATAGAAGGGAATCCAGAGAGATGAGAGGACAGAAAGGAATATAGAGAGAGGAGAAAAAAGAAGGGGATGTAGAGAGAGAAGACAGAAGAGCATCCAGAGGGAGGTGAGCACAGAAGGGCATCCAGAGAGAAGAGAACAGAAGGCATCTAGAGAGAGGAGAGTAAAGAAAGGCATACAGAGAGAGGAGAGAACAGAAGGGCATCCAGAAAGATGAGAGAACAGTAGGGTATCCAGTTAGAGGAGAGGACAGAAGGGCATCCACAGATTGGAAAGAACAGAAGAGCATCGAGTGAGAGGAGACAACATAAGGGCATCCAAAGAGAGGAGAGGACAGAAGGGCATCCCGAGAGAGGATAGAACAGAAGGGCATCTGGAGAAAGGAGAGGACAGAAGGTCTTCCAGAGAGAGAAGAAGACAGAAGGGCATCCAGAGAGATTAGAGGACAGAAAATCTAGAGAGAGAAGAGAACAGAAGGGAAACCAGAGATATGAGAGGACAGAAAAATCCAGAGAGAGATGAGGACAGTAGGGCATCCAGAGAGAGGAAAGGACAAAAGGGCATCTGGAGAGAGGAGAGAACAGAAAGGCACCCAGAGAGATGATAGAAGGGCATCCAGAGAGAGAAGAGTATAGAAGAGCTTCGGATGAGAGGAGAAAACAGAAGGACATCAAAGGAGAGGAGAGGACAGAAGAGCATCCAAAGAGAAGAGAAAGCAGAAGGGCATCCAGAGATTAGATAGGACACAATGGCATCCAGACAAATGAGAGAACAGAAGATTATCCAGAGAAAGAGGACAACAGAAAGGCATCCAGAGAGAGGGGAAGACAGAAGGGCATCCCGAGAGAAGAGAGGAAGAAATGGCATCCAGAGAGAGAAGAGGACACAAGGGCATCCAGATAGAAGAGAGAACAGAAGGGCATAGAGAGAGAGAGGAGAGAACAGACAGGTATCAAGAGAGGAGAGAAAAAAAGGGCATCCAGAGAGAGGAGAGGACAGAATGACATCCAGTGAGAGAAGATAACAGAAGGGCATCTAGTGAGAAGAGAAGACAAAAGGATATCCAGAGTAAGGAGAAAATTGTTGGGCATCCAGAGAGAGGAGAATATTGAAGGGCATCGAGAGAATCGAGAGAACAAAAGGCTATAGGGAGAGAGGAGAAGACAGAAGAGCAACTAGAGAGAGGAGAGGACCGAAGGGCATACAGAGAGAGGAGAGCACAAAGAAGTATCCAGAGAGACGAGAGAACAGAAGGGTATCCAGAGAGAATAAAGGACACAAGGGCATCTTGAGATAGGATAGAAGAGCAGTGCATCCACAAAGAGGAGGAGACAAAAATGAATCCAGAGAGAGGAGAGAACAGTAGGGCATCCAGAGAGAGGAGAGGACAGAAGGACAATCAGAAGGAGGAGAGGACAGAAGAGCATCCAGAGAAAGGAGAGAACAGAAGGGCATCCATGGAGAGGAGAGGTCAGAAGGGCATGCACAGAGAGGAGAGAACAGACAGGCATCCAGAGAGCAGAGAAGACAGAAGGGCATCCAGAGAGAGTATGGAATAGAATGGTATGCAGAGAGCAGAGAAGTAAGAAGGGCCTCCAGAGAAAGGAGAAGACAGAAGGGCATCCAGTGATAGGAGAGAACAGAATGACATCCAGAGAGCAGAGAAGACAGAAGGGCATCCATAGAGAGGTGAAAACAGAAGTGCATCCAGAGAGAGAGGAGAAGAGAGAAGGGCATCCATAGTGAAGAGAACACAGAAGAGCATTCAGAGAGAGGGGAGATCAGAAGGTCATCTATAGAGAGGAGAAGACAGAAGGACATCCAGAGAGATGAGAGGACGGAAGGGAATCCAGACGGAGGAGAGAACAGAAGGGCATAAAAAGTGAGGAGAGGACACAAGTGCATCCAGAGAGAGGAGAGAAAAGAAAGGCATGTAGAGAGAGCAGAGAACAGAAGGGCATCCACAGATTGGGAAGAACAGAAGAGCATCGAGAGAGAGGAGACAACATAAGGGCATCCAAAGAGAGGAGAGGACCAAAGGGCATCCAGAGGGAGGAGAGAACAGAAGGGCATCTGGAGAGAGGAGAGGACAGAAGGGCTTCCAGAGAGATAAGCAGACAGGAGGGCATACAGAGAGATTAGAGGACTGAAGAGACTCTAGAGAGAGAAGAGAACAGAAGGGCAACCAGAGATATGAGAGGACAGAAGGAAATCCAGAGAGAGCAGAGGACAGTAGGGCATGCAGAGAGAGGAGAGAACAGAAAGGCATACAGAGATATGAGAGGACAGAAGGAAATCCAGAGAGAGCAGAGGACAGTAAGGCATCAAGAGGGAGGAGAGTACAGAAGGACATCCAGAGAGAGAAGAGAGCAGAAAGGCATACAGGGAAAGGAGAAGACAGAATGGCATCCAGAGAGTGGAGAGTAAAGAAGGGCATACAGAGAGATGAGAGAAGAGAAGGGCATCCAAATAGAGGGGAGGGCAGAAGGGCATCCAGAGAGAGGAGAGAAGCGAAGGGTATCCGGAGAGAAGAGAGAACCGAAAGGAATCCAGAAAGAGGAGAGGACAGAAGGGCATCCTGTTAGAAGAGAGTAAATAAGGGCATCCAGAGAGACGAGAGAACAGAAGGGCATCCAGAGAGAGGAGAAGACATCCGGAGAGTGTAGCTGACAGAAGGGCATTCAGATAGAAGAGAAGACAGAAGGCCATCCAGAGAGAAGAGAATAGAAGGGCATCCAGAGAGAGGAGAAGACAGAAAGGGCTACCAGGGAGAGGAAAGGACACAAGAACATTCAGAGAGATTCGAGAGCAGAAGATCTTCCAGAGAGAGGAGAGAACAGAAGGTCATACAGAGAGATAAGCAAACAGAAGATCATTCTAGGAGAGAGAAGATAAGAGAAGTGCATTCAGAGATATGACACAACAGAAGAGAATGTAGAGAGAGGAGAAAACAGAAGGGCATCCAAAGAGAAGAGAAAACAGAATGGCATCCAGAGAGAGGAGAAGACAAAAGGGCATCAAGAGAGATAAGAGAACAGAGAAGCATCCATAAAGAGAATAAAATAGAAGAGCATCCAGAGAGATGAGAGGACAGAAAGGAATATAGCGAGAGGATAAAATAGACTGGAATGTAGAGAAAGGAGAAGACAGAAGGACATCCAGAGAGAGGAGAGGACAGAAGGCATCCACAGATTGTGAAGAAGAGAAGAGCATAGAGAGAGAGGAGACAACATAAGGGCATACAAAGAGAAGAGATGAGAGAAGGGCATCCAGAGAGAGGAGAGAACAGAAGGGCATCTGGAGATAGGAGTGGACAGAAGGTCTTCCAGAGAGAGAAGACAGAGGGGCATCCAGAGAGATTAGAGGACAGAAGATAATCTAGAGAGAGAAGAGAACAGAAAGGAAACCAGAGATATGAGAGGACAAAAGGAAATCCAGAGAGAGGAGAGGACAGTAGGGCATCCAGAGAGAGTAGAGAACAGAAGGGCATCCAGAGAAAAAAGACCGAAGGGCATAGAGTGAGAGGAGAGTAAAATGGATATCCAGAGAGAGGAGAATACAGAAGGGCATGCAGTGAGAAGAGAGAATAAAAGAGCATCGAATGAGAGGAGAAAACCAAAGGTCATCAAAAGAGAGGAGAGGTCAGAAGGGCATCCAGAGAAAGGAGAAGACAGAAGGGCATCAAGAGAGAGGAGAGGACACAAGGGCATCAAGAGAGATGAGAGAACTGAAGATCATCCAGAGAGAGAAGAGAACAGAAGGGCATCCAGAGAGAGGAGAAGACAGAAGGGCATCCAGAGAGAAGAGAGGGCAGAAATGGCATCCAGAGAGAGAAGAGGACACAAGGCCATCCAGATAGAGGAAAGAACAGAAGGGCATACAGAGAGAGGAGTAAACAGAAGGGTATATAGTGAGAGGAGATGAAAAAAGGGCATCCAGAGAGAGGAGAGAACAGAAGGGCATCCAAAGAAAGGAGAAGACAGAAGGGCATCCAGAGAGAGGAGAAGACAGAAGGACATCCCAAAAGAAGAGAGCACAGAAGGGCATCTAGAGAGATGAGAGTACAGGAGAGAATTCAGAAAGAGGAGAGAACAGAACCCCATCCAGAGAGAGCAGAAGTCTGAAGGACATAGACAGAGAGAAGAGGACTGAAGGGCGTCCAGAGAGAGGAGAAGAGAGAAGGGCATCCTGAGAGAGGAGAGGACAGAATGGCATCCAGTGAGAGGAGATAACAGAAGGGCATCTAGAGAGAGGAGAAGACAGAAGGATATGAAGTGTAAGGAGAAAATTGCCAGGCATCCAGAGAGAAGAGAAGACTGCATGGCATCGAGAGAACAGAAGGGCATAGGGAGAGAGGAGAAGACAAAAGGGCAACTAGAGAGAGAAGAGGACAGAAGGGCATCCAGAGAAAGGAGAGCACAAAAGCGAATCCAGAGAGACGAGAGAACAGAAGGATATCCATAGAGGATAGAGGACACAAGGGCATCTTGAGAGAGGTGAGAAGAGCAGTGCATCCACAGAGAGGAGAAGACAAAAAAAGAATCCAGAGAGAAGAGAGAACTGTAGGGCATCAAGAGAGAAGAGAGGACAGAAAGAAATCCAGAGAGAGGAGAGGACAAAAGAGCATCCAGAGAAAGGAGAGAACAACAGGGCATCCATGGAGAGGAGAGGTTAGAAGGGCATGCACAGAGAGGAGAGAACAGATGGGTATGCAGAGAGCAAAGAAGACAGAAGGGCATCCAGAGAAAGCAGAAGGCAGAAGGGCATCCAGTGAGAGGAGAGAACAGAAGGGCATCCATAGAGAGGTGAAAACAGAAGTGCATCCAGAGAGAGAGGAAAAGAGAGAAGGGCATCCAGAATGAAGAGAAGACAGAAGAGCAACCAGAGAGAGGAGAGATCAGAAGGTCATCCAGAGAGAGAGGAAAAGAGAGAAGGGCATCCAGAGTGAAGAGAAGACAGAAGAGCAACCAGAGAGAGGAGAGATCAGAAGGTCATCCAGAGAGAGGAGAAGACTGAAGGACATCCAGAGAGAGAAGAGAGAACAGAAGGGAATCCAGACAGAGGAGAGAACAGAAGGGCATAAAAAGAGAGGAGAGGACACAAGTGCATCAAGTGAGAGGAGAGAACAGAAAGGCATGTAGAGAGAGGAGAGGACAGAAGGGCATCCACAGATTGGGAAGAACAGTAGAGCATTGAGAGCGAGGAGACAACGTAAGGGCAACCAAATAGAGAAGAGGAAAAAAGGGCATCCAGAGAGAGGAGAAGACATAAGGGCATCTGGAGAGAGGAGAGAACAGAAGGGCATCCAGAAAGAGGAGAGAACAGAAGGGCATCCAGAGAGAGGATAAGACAGAAGGGAATCGGGAGAGAGGAGAGAACAGAAGGGTATCCAGAGAGAGGAGGGAGCACACTAGCATCCAGAGAGAGGAGAAGAGAGAAGGACATACAGAGAGAGGAGAGAACAGAAGGGCATCCAGAGAGAGGAGAGAACTGAAGGACATTTGGAGGGAGGAGATGGCCAAAGGGCATCCAGAGAGAGGAGAGGACATAAGGGCATTCCGAGACAGGAGAGGACAGAAAGGTATCCAGAGAGTGGAGAGAACAGAAGGGCGTCCAGAGAGAGGAGAGAACAGAAGGGTATCCAGAGAGAGGAAAAGACAGAAGGGCATCCAGAGATAGGAGAAGACAGAAGAGCATCCGGGGAGAGGAAAGAACAGATGGGCATCCAGAAAGAGAAGACAGAAGGGCATCTGGATAGAGGAGAGGAAAGAAGGTCATCCAGAGAGAGTAAACAAAAGCAGGTCATCCATAGATATAAAAAGACAGATGGGCGTCCCAAGAGACGAGAGAGCAGAAGGGCATCTAGAGAGAGGAGAAGACAGAAGGCCATCCAGAGAGAGGAGAGTACAGAAGGGCATCCAGAAAAAGGAGAGAACAGAAGGGCATCCAGAGAGAGGAGAGAGCAGAAGGGCATCCAGAGAGAGAAGACAGAAGGGCATCCAGAGAGAGGAGAGAACAGAAGGGCATCCAGAAAAAGGAGATAACAGAAGGACTTACAGAGAGAGGAGAGAGCAGAAGGGCATCCAGAGAGAGAAGACAGAAGGGCATCTGGAGAGAGGAGAGAACAGAAGAGCATCCAGAAATAGGAGAGAAGAGAAGGGCATCCAGAGAGAGGATAAGACAGAAGGTAATCCATAGAGAAGAGAGAACAGAAGGGCATCCAGAGAGAGGAGAGAACAGAAGGGCATCCAGTGAGAGGAGAGAACTGAAGGGCATTCGGAGAGAGGAGAAGGCCAAAAGGCATCCAGAGAGAGGAGAGGATAGAAGGGCATTCAGAGATAGGAGAGAACAGAAGGGCATCCAGAGAATTGGGAAGACAGAAGGCCATCCAGCGAGAGGCAAGGACATCCCAAGAGAAGAAAGAACAGAAGTGCATCCAGAGAGATGAGAGAACAGGAGAGAATCCAGAAAGAGGAGAGAATAGAAGCCCATCAGAGAGAGCAGAAGACTGACGGACATCCAGAGAGAGAAGAGGACTGAAGGGCATCCGGAGACAAAAGAAGACAGAAGGGCATCCAGAGAGAGGAGAGGACAGAATGGCATGTAGTGAGAAGAGAGAACAGAAGGGCATCTGGTGAGAGGAGAAGACAGAAGGTTATCCAGAGTAAGGAGAATATTGTCGGGCATCCAGAGAGAGGAGAAAACAGAAGGGCATAGGGAGAGAGGAGAAGGGAGAAGGGCATCCAGAGAGAGGAGAGGACATAAGGGCATGAAGAGTGAGGAGAGCAAAGAAGGGCATTCAGAGAGACGAGAGTACTGAAAGGCATCCGCAGATAATTGAGGACAAAAGGGCAACTAAAGAAAGATGATAAGAGAAAGGCATCTAGATAGAGGAGAGCACAGAAGGGCATCCAGTGAGAGGAGAGGACAGAAGGGCATCCAGAGAGAGGAGAGTGAAGAAGGGCATCCAGTGAGAGGAGAATACAGAAGGGATCTAGAGAGAGTTGGGAACAGAAAGCCATCCAGAGAGAGGAGAAGACAGAAGGGCATCTAGATATCGGAGAGAACAGAAGGGCATCCAGAATAGTAGGAGATCAAAGCGAATCCAGAGAGAGGAGTGTACAGAAATGTATTTGGACAGAGGAGAAGACTGAAGGGCATCCAGAGAGAGGAGAGAACAGAAGGGCATCCAGAGAGAGGAGAAGACAGAAGTCCATCCAGAGATGAGAGAGAACAGAGAGGCATCCAGAGAGAATAGAGGACAGAAGGGCATCTAGAGAGATTAGACAACAGAATGGTATCCAGAGAGAGGAGAGAACAGAAGGACATCCAAAAAGAGGAGAGAACAGATGAGCATTCAGATGAAGGAGAATACAGAAGGGTATCCAGAAAGAGGAGAGGAAAGAAGGGCATCCCAAGAGAGGAAAAGAAAGAAGGGCATCCAGAGAGAATAGAGGACAGAAGGGCATAGAGTGAGAAGAAAGAACAGAAGGGCATCCAGAGAGAAAACAGACAGAACGGATTCTAGAATGAGGACAGAATTGTAGGGCATCCAGAGAGAGGAGAAGACATAAGGGCATCGGAAGAAAGGAGAGAAGAGAAGGGCATCAGAAGAGAGGAGAAGACAGAAGGGTATCCAGAGAGAGGAGATGACAGAAGAGCATCCAAAGAGAGGAGAAGACAGAAGGGCATCCAGAGAGAGGAGATGACAGAAGAGCATCCAAAGAGAGGAGAAAACAGAAGGGCATCCTGAGATAAAAGAGAACGGAAGGGCATCAAGAGAAAGGAGAAGAGAGAAATGCATACAGAGAGAGAAGAGAACAGAAGGACATGCAGAAAGAGGAGAGAACAGAAGGGCATCCAGAAAGAGGAGAGAACAGAAGGGAATCAAGAGAGAGGAGAGAACAAAGGGGGTTCCAGAGAGAGAAAAGGACACAAGGACATCCAGAGAGGAGAGAACAGAAGGGCATCAAGAGACAGGAGAGAACAGAAGGGTATCCATAGAGAGGAGAGGACAAAAGGGCATCCAGAGAGAGGAGAGAACAGAAAGGCATCCAGAGAAAGGAAATACAGAAGGGCAACCAGAGAAAGGAGAATACAGAAGGGCATCCCGAGAGAAGAAAGAACAGAAGCACATCCAGAGAGATGAGAGAACATTAGAGAATCCAGAAAGAGGAGAGAACAGAAGCCCTTCCAGATAGAGCAGAAGACTGAAGGATATCCAGAGAGAGAAGAGGACTGAAGGGGATCTGGAGAGAGAAGAAGACAGAAGGGCAACCAGAGAGATGAGAAAACAGAAGCGCATTCAGATAGATGAGAGAACAGGAGAGAACTCAGAAAGAGGAGCAAACAGAAGCCCATCCAGAGAGAGCAGAAGACTGAAGGACATCCAGAGTATTGAAGAAGAGTATTGAAGGGCATCCGGCGAGAAGAGAATACAGAAGGGCATCCAGAGAGAGGAGAGTACAGAATGGCATCCAGTGAGATGAGAGAACAGAAGGGCATCTGGTGAGAGGAGAAGACAGAAGGGTATCCAGTGTGAGGAGAAAATTGTCGGGCATCCAGAGAGAAGAGAAGAAAGTAGGGCATCTGGAGAGAGGAGAAGACAGAAGGGCATCCAGAGAGAGGAAAGGAGAGAAGGGCATCCACAGAGAGGAGAGCACAGAAAAGCATCCAGTGAGACGAGAGAACATAGAGGCATCCAGAGAGAATAGAGGACAGAAGGGATTCTAGAGAGAGGAGAGAACAGAAAGCCATCTAGAGATAGGAAAAGACAGAAACGCATCCACAGAGAGGGAAGAACTTAAGGACATCCAGAGAGCAGAGAAGACAGAAGGGCATCCTGGGAGAGTAGAGAATAGAACAGTATCCAGAGAGCGGAGAAGACAGAAGAACATACAGAGAGAGGAGAGAACATAAGGGCATCCACAGAGAATAGAGGACAAAAGGGCATGTAGAGAGAGCAGAGAACAGAAGGATATCCAGAAAGAGGAGAAGAAAGAAAGGCCTCGGGAGATAGGATAAGACAGATGTGCATCCAGAGAGAGGAGAGGACAGAATGGCCTTCAAGAGAGAGGAGAGAAAAGAACGGCATCCAGAGAGAGGAGAGAACAGAAGGGCATAAAGAGAGAGAATAGAACAGAAGGGCAACCAGAGAGAGGCGAAGACAGAAGGGCATCCAGAGAGAATAGAGGACAGAAGGACATCCCGAGAGAAGAAAGTACAGAAGCACATCCAGAGAGATGAGAGAACAGGAAAGAATCCAGAAAGAGGAGAGAATAGAAGCCCATCCAGAGAGAGCAGAAGACTGACGGACATCTAGAGAGAGAAGAGGACTGAAGGGCATCCGTATAAAGGAGAAGACAGAAGGGCATCCAGAGAGAGGAGAGGACAGAATGGCATCCAGTGAGACGAGAGAACAGAAGGGCATCTGGTGAGAGGAGAAGACGGAAGGGTATTCAGAGTGAGGAGAAAATTGTCGGGCATCCAGAGAGATGAGAAAACAGAAAGACATCCAGGGAAAGTAGAGAATAGAACGGTATGCAGACAGAGAAGGCAGAAGGGAATCCAGAGCGAGGAGAGAACAGAAGGGCATCAAGACAGAGGAGAGAACAGAAGGGCATCTAGAGAGAGGAAAAGCCAGAAGGGATGTTTCTGTTTTGAACTATGGAAAAGCACACCCCTCTGGTAGACATTGGTGTGGACGCCTCTGTTGTGGACAGTGGGAAAACATCTCTTTGGTGGACAGTCTGGTGGACGTCTTGTGGTTGACATGAAAAAGATGTCCCTTTGGTGAAGAGTGCTGAGGACAACTCTATGTTGGACATTGGTGAGAACATCTCTGTGGTGAACATTGGGCAGGATGTCCCTGTGGCTGACTAAGTGTAGAACATTCCCGTGGTGGACAGTGGGGTGGGGGTTTCTGTGCTGGACAGTGGGAAGGATGTCCTTGTGCTGGACAGTGAGGAGGAAGTCCCTGTTGTGGACAGTGGAAAGGACATCACTGTGGTGGACAGTAGAGAGTACCTCCCTGTGGTAGACAGTAAGAAGGATATCCCTGTTCTGGAACATGAGAAAGACGTTTATGTTGTGGATTTTAAAAAGGATGTCACTTTTGTGGACATTGGGAAGGACCTCCTTGTGGTGCACAGTTGGAAGGATATCTCTCTGGTGGACTGTTGAGAGGACATCCCTGTGGTGGACAGCTGGGAGGAACTCTCTGTGGTGGACAGTGGGAAGGACATCTCTGTCGTGGACAGTGAAGAGGAGCACTCTGTGTTGGATAGTTGAGATCCCTGTGCTGGACAGTGATGAGGACATCCCTGTGGTAGACAGTGGGGAGGACGTTTCTGTGATGCACAGGAAAACACTATTTTGGTGGACCTTTGGAATGATGTCCCTGTTTTGGAGAGTGCAGAGCACATCACTGTGGTGGACAGTGGTGATGATGACATTGTAGACAGTGGGGAGGATGTTCCTGTGGTGCACAAGAAAACGTCTCTTTGGTGGACAGTGGGAAGTATTTGCCTGGAGTGGAGATTGCAGTGGACATCTCTGCAATGGACAGTGGTAAGAACATTTCTGTTATGCACAGAAGAATGTCCCTGTGGTGCACAGTGGAAAGGATGTTCCTGTGGTGAACAGTGGGAAGGATTTCCCACTGGTGGACATTGGTGAGGATGACCCTGTGGTAAATAGTGGTAAGGATGTCCCTGTGGTGGATAGCAGGGAGAACCTTTCTGTGGTGGACAGTGGGTAGGATATCCCTGTGATGGAAAGTGGGGAGGTAGTCACTGAGGTGGTCAATGGGAAGGACATCCCTGTGGTATAGAGTGGTGAGTACTTCACTGTAGTGCACAATGAGGGGTATATGCCTGTGGATTACACTGTAGAGGACATCCGTGTGGTGGACTATGAGGAGGATCTCCCTGTGGAGGATGGTTGCGAGGACTTCCCTGTGGTAGACAGTGGGGTGGATGTCAATGTAGTCAACAGATGGAAAGACGTCCCTGTGGTGGACAGTGGGAAGGGCATTTCTTTGTTTTACAGTGGGAAGGACATCCATGTTGTGGACAGTGGGGAGGACCTCCCTGTGGTGGACAGTAGGAAGGATGTCCCTGTAGTGGACCTTGGTGAGGACACCCCTGGGTTGGACCGTGTGGAAAACATCCCTATGGTGGAAAGTGGGGAGGACGTCCGTTTGGTTGACACTGGGGAATAAGTCCCTGTGGTAGACAGTTGGAAGGATGTCTTTCTGGTGGACAGTGAGAAGGACCCCCTGTGGTGGATAATTGGAAGGACATGCCTGCTGTAAACAGTGGAGAGGACTTCCCTTAGGTGGACAGTGGGGAGTACGTCCCTGTGGTGGACAGTGGTCATGATGTCTTTTGGTGGACAGTGGTGATGATGTTTCTCTGGGGCAAAGGAGAATGTCCCTTTGGTAGACATTGGGAATGATGTCCCTGTCATGGATTGTGCGGAGAACATCTCTGGGATAGACAGTGGTGAGGACATCCATGGTGTGCACAGGAAGATGTTCCTGTGGTGCACAAGGGTGAGGACATCCCTGTTGTGCATGGGAGGATGTCCTTGTTGTGCATAGTGGGGAGGATGTCCTTGTGGTGAAGAGTGAGAAAGACATCCCTGTGGTGGAGAGCTGGGAGGAACTCTCTGTGGAGGATAGTAGGAAGGACGTCCCTGTTGTGGACAGTGGAAAGGACTTCTCTTTAGTGGACTTTGGGGAATACATTCATTTGGTGGACAATGGGGAGGACGTCCTTTGGTGGAGAGTGTTGAGGAAGTTTCTCAGGTACAAAGGAGAACGTCCTTTAGTGGACATTGGATATGATGTCCCTGCATTGGAGTGTGCAGAGGACATCTCTGGGGTAAACTGTGGTGAGGACATTCCTGGTGTGCAAAGGCAGACGTTCCTGTGGCGCACAAGGGTGAGGACATCACTGTTGTGCACAGGAGGATGTCCCTGTGGTGCACAGTGGGGAGGATGTCCTTGTGGTGAACAGTGAGAAGGATGTTCCTGTTTTGGACAGCTGGGAGGACCTCTCTATGGTTGACTGTAGGAAGGACCTCCCTGTGATGGCTAGTGGGTAGGATGTCCATATGGTGGACAGTGGAGTGGATATCCCTGTTTTGGACAGTGGGGAGGACTTTACTGTTGTGGACAGTTGGAAGGACGTCACTGTGGTGGACAGCTGGGAGGACCTCTCTTTGGTTGACAGTGAAAAAGATGTCCAGTGATGGGCAATGATGAGGAGTATGTTGGACAGCACAGAGGACAGCCTTGTAGACTGTAGTAAGAACTTGTAGTAAGAACAAAGTTCCTGTGGTGCACAAGAGAATTCTCTTTGGTGGACAGTGAGAAGGGTGTCCTTGTAGTGGGGAGTTCAGAGGACATCTCTGGGGAGTACAGTGGTAAGAACATCCCTGTTGTCACAGGAGGATGTCCCTGAGATGTACAGTGGGGAGGACATCACTGTGGTGGACAGGCAGAAAAATGTTCCTGTTGTGGACAGTGAGGAGGACATCCCTGTGGTGGACAATGTGTAAGATGTCCCTGTGGTTAACAGTGTGGAGGATATTCATGTTGAGGACAGTGGTGAAAACGTCCCTGTAGTGGACATTGGAGAGGACAACCATGTTGTGAACAGTGGTAAGGATGTCCTCGTGGTACACAGGAGGATGTCCCTGTGGTGGATAATGGGAATGACATCTCTATGGTGAACAGTTGAAAGGACTGTGATTTACAGTTGGGAGGACCTCCCTGTTGTGGGCAGTGGAAAGAACGTTTCTGTGGTGGACAGTGGTATATACATGTTTGTTGTAAACAGTGGCGAGGACGTCAATCTGGTAGACAGTGGAAAAGACATCCTTGTGGTGGACAACAGAGAGGACTAACCTGTGGTGGACAGTGGGAAGGAGGTCCCTGTGGTGGACAGTGGAAAAGACATATAAGTTGTGGACAGTGGGAAGGACATCCCTGTTGTGGACATTGGAATAGACCTCTTTGTGGTGGACAGTGGGAAGGGTGTGCCTCTGGTGGACAATGGGGTGGACCTACTTGGGATGGACAGTGGGAAGGAGATCCCTGTTATTATCTGAGGAGAGGATATCACTGAAGTGGACAGTCTTAAAGATGTCGTCTTGGTGGACAGTGGGGAGGACTTTTCTAGTTTGAATAGTGGGAAGGATATCACTGTTGTAGACAGTGGGGAGCAAATTCAAGTGGTGGATGTTGGGGATTATTTCCCTGTGATGGACAGTGGGGAGGATATTACTGTGGTGCACTGGAGAATATCCCTGTGGTGCATAGTTGGAAGGATGCCAATATGGTGGAGAATGCGGAGGACATATCTGTTGTGGACAGTGGTTAGGACATCCTTGTTGTGCACAGGGGGATGTCACTATGTTGCACAGTGGGGAGGATGTCCCTGTTGTTTTCAGTGGGAAGGATTCGCTGTGTTTGATAGTTGGGAGGACATCCGTGTTGTGGACAGTTAGGAGGATGTCCCTGTGTTGAAGAGTTGAGAGGATTTCACTGTAGTAGACAGTGTGGATGATGGCCTTGTGGACAGTAAGAAGAACGCTCCGGTGGTGCACAAGAGAATGTCTCTTTGGTGGACAGTGAGAATGATGTCCTTGAAGTGGGGAGTGCAGAAGACATCTCTGGGGTAGACAATGGTAAAAACATCCCTGTTTTGCACAGGAGGATGTCCCTGTGGTGTACAGTGGAAAGGACATCCCTGTAGTGGACAGTGAAGAGGACGTCCCTGTGATGGACCATTGAAATGTCATTTTTGTGGACGACTGTGGGAAGGACGTCCCTTTGGAGGACAGTGTTGAGGACAACAATGTGGTGGACAGGCAGAAGGTTGTCCCTGTGGTAGACGGAGTGGAGGATCTCCCTGTGGTGGACAGTTGGTAGGATGTCCATGTGGTTTACAGTGCAGAGGATATTCTTGTGGTGGACTGTGGTGATAACTTCCATGAAGTGCATATTGTTGAGGACAACCATGTTGTGGACAGTGGTAAGGATGTCCTTGTAGTACACAGGAGGATGTCCCTGTGGTGGACAGTGGGAAGAATGATCCAGTGGTGGACTGTTGGGGAGGAACTCCTTGGGGTGGACAGTTGGGAGGATGTCCCTGTGATGGACAGTGGGTAGGACCATTCTGTTGTGGACACTGTGATGGACGTCCTTGTGAAGGACAGTGGGGAGTAATTCCCTGTTGTGTTTTTGGGATGGATGTTTTTGTAGTGGACAGTTGGGAGCATATTTGTGTGGTGGACAGTTAGGCAGAAGTCCCTGTGGTAAACAGTAGGAAGGAAGTCCTTTTGTGGACAGTGAAAGGATGTCCATGTGGTGGACAATGGGAAGGACGTCCCTGTTGTAGACAGTGGGGAGGTTCTCCCTGTATTGGACAGTGTGAAGGACATAACTGTGGTGAACAGCTTGGAGGACCTCTCTGTCTTGGACAGTGGTAAAGATGTCCCTGTGATAGACAGTGATGAGTATGTTTCTGTGGTGGAGAGTGGAAAGGATGTGCCTGATGTGAACAGTGGTGAGGACTTCCCAGTCGTGGATATTGGGAAGGACGTCCCTGTGGTGAACAGTCGAAAGGATTTTTCTGTGGTGGACAGTGGAGAGGACCTCCTAACGGTGGAAAGTGGAAAGGATGTAACAGTGGTGGACAGCGGGTAGGACATATCCCTGGTGGACAGTGGGTAGTACGTTCCTGTGGTGGACACTGGGGAGGACGCCACTGTGGTGGACAGTGGGAAAGAGGTCCCTGTGGTGGACAGTGGGAAGGACTTTTATGTTGTTGACTGTGGGAAGAATGCCTCTGTTGTGGACATTAGGAAAGACCTCCTTGTGGTGAACTTTGAGAAGAATGTCCCTCTTGTGGACAGAGGTGAGGACATCACTTAGGTGGACAGTGAGAAGGACATCCCTGTGGTGGTCAGTGGGGAAGACCTTTCTTTTGTGGACAGTGGGAAGGACATCACTGTTGTGGACAGTGGGGAGGATGTCACTGGTTTGGACAGTGGTAAGGACATCCATGTGGTGGACAGTAGAGAGGACCTTTCTGTGGTGAACAGTGGGAAGAAGGTCCATGTGTTGGACAGTGGGGAGGATATTTATGTTGTGGATTGTGCGAAGGACGTCAATGTTGTGGACATTGGGAAGTACTTCCGAGTGCTGAACAGTGGAAATCATGTCCTTCTCGTGGACAGTAGGGAGAAACACCATGTGGTGGACAGTTTAAGGATGTCTCTGTGGTGGACATAGGAAAGGACATCATTTAGTGGACATTGGGAAGTACGTTCCTGTTGTGGACATCAGGGTGTACCTTTCTGTGCTGGACAGTGGGAAGGACATGCCTGTTGTGGACAATTGAGAGGACATCCCTGTGGTGGACAGTGGAAAGGACATCACTTAGATAAACAGTAGAGAAGACCTCCCTGTGGTGGACAGTGGGAAAGACATTTATGTTGTAAACTGTGGGAAGAACATCTCTGTTGTGGACATTGGGAAAGACCTCTTCTAGTGAACTTTGAGAAGAATGTCCCTCTTGTGGACAGAGGAGAGGACTCACTTAGGTGAACAGTGGTAAGTACATTCCTCTGGTGGAGAGTAGAGAGGATCTTTCTGTTGTGCACAGTGGGAAGTAGGTCTATGTTTTGGACAGTGGGGAGGACATTTATGTTTTGGAATGTGAGAAGGACGTGCATGATGTGGACATTTGGAAGGACTTTTGTGTGGTAGACCGTGGGAAGCATGTCCCTCGCGTGGACAGTGGGGAGAAACACCATGTGGTGAACAGTGGGAAGGACGTCTCTCTGGTGGACATAGGGGAGGACATCATTTAGTGAACATTGGGAAGTACGTTCCTGTTGTGGACAGCAGGGTGTACCTTTCTTTGCTGGACAGTGGGAAGGACATGCCTGTTGTGGACAGTGTGGAGGACATAGCTTTGGTGAACAGTGGAAAGGACATCCCTGTGGTGGACAGTAGAGAGGACTCCCCTGTGGTGTACAGTGGGAAGGAGGTCCCTGTGGTGGACCATGGAAATGATATGCCTGTTGTGGACAGGGCTGAGGACATCATTGTGGTGGACAGTGTAAGGGACATACCTGTGGTGGACAGTATAGAGCACTTCCCTGTGGTGGACAGTGAGAAGGAGGTCCCTGTGGTTGACATTGGAAGGAAATATATGTTGTGGACTGTGGGAAGGATGTCCCTGTTTTGGACATTGAGAAAGACCTCTTTGTGGTGAACAGTAGGAACGATGTCCCTCTGGTGGTCATTAGGGAGGAACTCCATGTGGTGGACAGTGGGAAGGATTTTCCCCTCTGGTGGACAGTGGAGAGGATGTACCTGTGGTGGACAGTGGAAAGGACGTTCTATGGTGGAGAGTGAGAAGACTGTCCCTTTGGTGGAGAGCAGGGAGGTGCTCTCTGTGGTGGACAGTGGGAAGGACATCCCTGTGGTGGACAGTAAAAGGATGTCTCTTTTGTGCACACTGGGGATGATGTCCCTCTAGTGAACAATGGGAAGTACATACTCATGGTGGACAGTGGTAAGGAAGACCCTGTCATGGACAGTTGTAAGGATGCCCCTGTGGTGGATAGCAGGGAGAACCTCACTTTTGTGGACAGTAGGAATGACGTCCCTGTGGTAAAAAATGTAAAATATGTCCCTGTGGTGCACAATGGTGAGGACATCCCTCTTGTGCACAGGAGGATGTCCTTATGGTGGACAGTGGGGAGGACCACACTCTGGTGGACTGTGGGGTAGGACATCCCTGTGGTGGACAGTGGGAAGGAGGTGCATGTGGTGGACAGTGGGGAAGATGTCTGTGTTTTGGATAGTAGGAAGGATGTCCCTTTGGTGGACAGTGGGAAGAAGGTCCCTGTGGTGGACGGTGGGGAGGAACTCCTTGTTGTGGAGAGTTGGGAGGATATCCCTGTTGTGGACCATGTGTAGGATATTTCTGTTGTGAACATTGGAATGAACATCCTTTTGGAGGAAGGTGGGGAGTATATCCCTGTTGTGTAGAGTGGGATGGATGTTTCTGTAGTGGATAGTGTGGAACATATTTGTGTGGTGGACAGTTAGGAAGATGTCCCTGTGATTAACTGTTAGGAGGAAGTTCTTATTTTGGACAACCAGAGGATGTCCATGTGGTGTACAATGGGAAAAACATCCCTGTTGAAGACAGTGGAGAGGACATTCCTGTGGTAGACAGTGGTTAGGCTAATCCCTGTTGTGCACAGGTGGATGTCCCTGTGGTGCAGTGTGGAGGATGCCGCTGTTGTTTACAGTGGGAAGGATTTCGCTGTGTTTGATAGTTGAGAGGACATCCATGTTGTGGACAATTGGGAGGATGTCCCTGTGTTGGAGAGTTGAGAGGATTTCCCTGTGGTGGACACTATGGATGACGGCCTTGTGGACAATAAGGACAATGCTCCTGTGGTGCACAAGAGAATGTTTCTTTGGTGGACAGTAAAAAGGATGTCCTTGTAGTAGGGAGTGCTAAAGACATCTCTGGGTTGGACAGTGGTAAGAACATCCCTGTTGTGCACAGGAGGATGTCCCTGTGGTGTACAGTGGGAAGGACATCCCTGTGGTGGACAGTGAAGAGGTCTTCCCTTCGGTGGACAGTTGAAATGACATCCTTGTGGTCGACAGTGGGAAGGACGTCCCTTTGGAGGACAGTGGAGAGGACATCATTGTGGTGGACAGACAGAAGGATGTCCCTGTGGTGGACAGAGGGGAGGACCTGACTGTGGTCGACAGTGGGTAGGATGTCCCTGTGGTTTACAGTGCAGAGGATATTCGTGTGGTGGACAGCAGTGAGGACTTCCCTGTAGTGCATATTGTTGAGGACAACCATGTTGTGGACAGTGGTAAGGATGTCCTTGTAGGACACAGGAGGATATCCCTGTGGTGGACAGTGGGAAGGGCATCTGTTTGGTGGACTGTGGAAAAAACGTCCCTGTGGTTGACAGTTGGGAGGAAAAACTGTATTGGACAGTGGGGTGGACACATCTTTTGTGGACAGTGGGTAGGACGTTTCTGTGGTGGATT
The DNA here is from genome assembly GCF_011762505.2 of Arvicanthis niloticus. Taxonomy (NCBI): domain Eukaryota; kingdom Metazoa; phylum Chordata; class Mammalia; order Rodentia; family Muridae; genus Arvicanthis; species Arvicanthis niloticus. The sequence goes on from NW_023045958.1 coordinate 41,673, forward strand.
GTGGAAAGGACATCACTTTGATGGACAGTAGAGAGGACCTCCCTGTGGTGGACATTGGGAAGGAGGTCCCTCTTGTGGACAGTGGGGAGAATATTTCTGTGGTGGACAATTGAAATGACATCTCTGTGGTGGACAGTGGAGATAACCTCTTTTTGGTAGACAGTGGGTAGTACGTCCCTGTGGTAGACAGTGTGTAGTATGGTCCTGTGGTTGACAATGGGCAGGACGTCCCTGTGGTGGACAGTGGAAAGTACATCCCTGTTGTGGACAGTGGGGAGGGCATCTCTGTGGTTGACAGTGGAAACTACATAACTTTGATGGACAGTAGAAAGCAGCTCTCTGTGGTGAACAGTGGGAAAGAGGTCCGTATGGTGGACATTGGGAGGACATTTATGTTGTTGACTGTGGGAAAAACATCTCTGTTGTGGACATTGGGAAAGACCTCCTTGTGGTGAACTGTGGGAAGAATGTCCCTCTTGTGGACAGAGGGGAGGAAGTCACTTAGGTGGAAAGTGGGAAGGACATCCCTGTGGTGGACAGTGGGGAGGATGTCCCTGTTGTTTACAGTGGGAAGGACTTTGCTGTGTTTGATAGTTGAAAGGACATCCATGTTGTGGACAGTTGGAAGAATGTCCCTGTGTTGGAGAGTTGAGAGGATTTCCCTGTGGTGGACAGTGTGGATGACGGCCTTGTGGACAGTAAGGACAATGCTCCTGTGGTGCACAACAGAATGTCTCTTTGACTGACAGTGAAAAGGATGTCCTTGTAGTGGGGAGTGCAGAAGACATCTCTGGGTTGGACAGTGGTAAGAACATCCCTGTTGTGCACAGGAGGATGTCCCTGTGGTGTACAGTGGGAAGGACATTCCTGTGGTGGACAGTGAAGAGGTATTTCCTTCGTTGGAAAGTTGAAATGACATCCTTGTGGTCAACAGTGGGAAGGACATCCCTTTGGAGTAGAGTGGAGAGGACACCACATCATTGTGGTGGACAGACAGAAGGATGTCCCTGTGGTGGACAGAGGGGAGGACATGCCTGTGGTGGACAGTGGGTAGGATGTCCCTGTGGTTTACAGTGCAGAGGATATTCGTGTGGTGGACAGCGGTGAGGACTTCCCTGTAGTGCATATTGTTGAGGACAACCATGTTGTGGACAGTGGTAAGGATGTCCTTGTAGTACACAGGAGCATATCCCTGTGGTGGACAGTGGGAAGGGCAACTGTTTGGTGGACCGTGGAAAAAAAGTCCCTGTGGTTGAGGGTTGAGAGGGCCTAACTGTGGTAGACAACAGGGAGGACACATCTTTTGTGGACAGTGGGAAGGATGTCCCTGTGGTGGATTGTGGAAAGGACATCTCTTTGATGTACAGTAGAGAGGACCTCCCTGTGGTGGACATTGGGAAGGAGGTCCCTGTTGTGGACAGTGGGGAGAATATTTCTGTGGTGGACCGTTGAAATGATGTCTCTGTGGTGGACTGTAGAGAGGACCTCTTTGTTGTAGACAGTGGGTAGTACGTTCCTGTGGTAGACAGTGTGTAGTATGGTCCTGTGATGGACACTGGGGAGGATGTCACTGTTGTCGATATCGAGAAGGACCTCCTTGTGGTAAACAGTGGAAAGAACATCCCTGTTGTGGACAGTGGGGAGGACATCCCTGTGCTGGACAGGGTGAAGGACATCCCTGTGGTGGACAGTGAAGAGGACATTCCTGTGTTGGACATTTGGGATGACATTCCTGTGGTGAATAATGGAATAGACATTTCTTTGGTAGATAGTGGGGAGGATGTCCCTGTCATAGAGTGTGCAGAGGATAACTCTGGGTGGAGGGTGTTGCTGACATCCCTGGTGTGCAAAGGAGGATATCCCTGTGGTGCACAGTGGTGAGGATATCCCAGTTGTGCACAGGAAAATGTCCCTGTTGTGCAAAGAGGGTAAGATGTCTCAGTTGTGAACGGTGAAAAGGATGTCACTGTGGTGGACAATTTGGAGGATGTCCCTGTGGTGGACAGTGGGAAGGACTTCCCTTTGGTGGACAACAATGAGGAATTATCTATGGTGGACTCTATGAAGGACGTCCTTGTTGTGGTGAGTGGGGAGGATGTCCCTGTGATGGACAGTGGGGAGGATGTCTCCGTGGTGGACAGTTGAAAGATGTACCTTTGGTGGACAGTAGGAAGAACATCACTTTGGTGGACAGTGGGAAGGACATCCCTGTGGTAGACAGTGGGTAGGATGTCCCTGTGGAGGGCAGTGGGTAGAACGTCTCTGTGGTGTACAGTGGGAAGGACATCATTGTTGTGGACAGTGGGGAGTATATTTCTGTGGTGGACAGTTGATTTGATATCTCTGTGGTAGACAGTGGAGAGGACCTACCTGTGGTGGAGATTTGAGAGGACCTCCCTGTGGTAGACATGGATAGGACGTCCCTGTTGTGGACAGTGGCTAGTACGTTCCTGTGGTGGACACTGGGGAGGATGTCCCTGTGGTGGACAGTGGAAAGAACATCCCTGTTGTGGAAAGTGTGGAGGACGTCCCTGTGGTGGACAGTGGAAAGGACATCACTTTGATGGACAGTAGAGAGAACCTCCCTGTGCTGGACGGTGGGAAGGAGGTCTCTGTGGTGGACAGTGGGAAGTACATTTATGTTGTGTACTTTCAGAAGCCAGGAACCTCGCCTCTTACCCTTACCCTTACCTCTCCCCACCTGCACAATGTCCCCTGCAGCTTCATCTCCCTGACAACCACAAGGTCCTGCTTGATAGTTATGTCCCCTGCAGCTTCATCTCCCTAGCAACCACAAGGTTCGGCTTGACAGTTACAGATAGACTTATAGACTTAAAGCACGATTGAGTGAGACAGGATCATAGCCTGTGACCTGCTTTCCTCGGGGTAAGCTTCATTTTCATTCTGTCCCATAAGAATGGCCCATTCACTGTCGAAGGAGGCATCCTTCATAAAGGACCTCAAACAAAGTCTCAGAGAGAGAGGAATTAGGGTTAAGGAAAAAGATCTTATAAGTTTCTTTGTGTTTATTGTTGAACAGTGTCCTTGGTTCATGATTGATGGTCCTATCATACACCCTAAGAAGTGGCAAAAGTTAGATCGTGAACTAAATAAAAATTAAATGTGAAGGTGACGGTGCAATTAATCCAACAGTTTTCTCATTTTGGGGTATTATTAGGGACATTATTGAGGATGCTGACAGAAACTCAGGTAAACGCCAGCTCTTGTCGGTCGCAGAATACTGCTTATCACAATTGCGTCCTGGCTCCGCAGGTTTCTCCTGCCCGACATCTCAGGCTTCTGTTCCTTTTACACTTATTGATATGCCTCATGAGTCTCAGCTTCCCTCCTTGTCTGATTCTCCTCATATTTATCCTGATTTGTCAGCTTTGGATTCCTCAACCCCAGCCTCGCCTGTGCGCCATTGTCATAGTTCTGTTTCCACTGCTCCTTTGCCCACACAGTATGTGCCTTTAGCCACTGGCAACCCTTACATCTCTCATTCTCAAACTTCCTACTGTAATCCTGTTTTTCAGAAGCCCCTGCCTCTATACTCGCCTTCCCCAGCCTCTTGGAGTTCCCGCCACGCCCACCTCCATCTCCCATGCTGCCTCAGCTGATACACAGCACTTGCCCCCTTCCCGCCCAACTTGCTTTGTCTCTGCCCTCACCCCTCCAGCCGCAGCCTCAGCGCACCCTGCCCCCGTACTTCCAGTGGCATCAGACACTTCTGAATCAGAGCCTTTGGATTCTGGCACTACAACTGTTCTCACGCTAATGCCAGTTCCCTCGGTCTCCACATCAGTTCCTATGTCTGCGGTTTTGACTTTCCCTGCTACCCTGCCTGTTTCTCTCTCTGATATGAAGACCTGCCTTTCTTCTAAGGTCCATGAATTAGCAGACATCCTCCACCTTCAGGAGCAAATTTCATGGCGCTCAGCCCTTTGTTCCTCCTCCCCTACACAGGACACTCAATGTATGGTTTTCCCTGTCAATCGCTCTTAGGGTATCCCTCCTCAGACACCTTCGGCTCCTGATTCTAGCTCCTCACAGACCCCGCCACTCCCTCCCCCTTCCTGGTCTAGTGCTCAGCGTTCACATAGTCACATGCCTGCCGCTCCTTCTTCCTCCTCATGCCCCATGCCCCCTTCCTCTTCATGGTCCTCTCATAAACCTTCCCAGCCTTCTTGCCCCCCAATTGGGGACAGAAGCCGTCTTCGTCTTCTGGAGATGAGGATGAAACAGAGCCAGAAGGTGGAAGCAGGGATGTGAGCAGAGCTGTGACAGAAAATGAAAACTTGTGCCCTATGGAGAATCCTACAATCTTTAAAAAAACTCCACTTTAAACAGTTAGAAAAATTAAATTCGGCTATTAGGAATTATGGGCCCAATGCTCCCTTCACTCTTTCCCTTCTTGAAAGCCTTGGGGCAGGTGGATATTTAACACCCAATGAGTGGTTGACAGTTGCCCAGGCCATATTAACTCTGGGACAATTTCTTTCCTGGCAGGCTGATTGGGCAGATAATTGCAGGTCTCAGGCACAAGTCAATCTCTCAAGCTCATGCTCACCCTCCAATAAATGGACACTTTATAATTTTCCCTAGGTTGAGGGAAATATGCCTCTAACCAAATACTGCAAAAATTTTCTCTGGGTCTCCTTGCTCAGTCTTCCTCAGCAGCTATGAGTTCCTGGAGAGCCATTCCCATGAAAGGCTCTGTTCTTTCCCCCTTGACCAAGATAATTCAGGGCAATCAAGAAGAATTTTCAGAATTTGTAGCCCACCTCCTAGGAGGCAGCTGAGAGATCCTTGGAATCTGGCCAGGGAGACAATAAACTTCTTCAGCAGCTTGCTTATGAAAATGCTAACTCTGCCTGTAGGGACTGCCCTTCGAGGGAAATATAAAAATAAAGATTTGGATGAGATGATTCATATCTGCAAGGATGTAGATCCCTTTGCCCAGAAGGTCTCACAAGCCATCAATCTGGCTGTGGGAGCGGCCACTACAGCTACTAGTGGTGGGGCAAACGTATCTACCTGTTTTAGATGTGGTCACCTGGGCCATTTTGCTAAACAGTGCCCTCAGGGTAACCCCATGGCTCAGCCCCCACCTCAATGGAAGGGAGAGCGTTCACTTCCAATGACCCCTTGCCCTCGCTGCAGGCTAGACAAATATTGGGCTACTGCCTGCCGTTCCAAAACTGATATTTTGGCCAATCCCTCCCTCCCCTTCAGGAAAACAGGATGTAGAGCCAGACCCAGACCCCTTAGCCAGTCTCCTTCCTGCCAGCCTCGGGAAACAGCCAGGCAGGGCCACATCAAATCTTCCATCAACAGCCCCCAAAGCAGCCACAGCCCTCTGTAGGGCTACCCCAGGGAGTGCAGGATTAGACCTCTGCCCCTCCTCCAATACAATATTAGAAGCTGGAGGAGGAGTTCAGATGATCCCTAATGGTGTCTTTGGGCCTCGCCCACCCCAGACTTATTATGTTATCTTGGGCAGAGCATCTGCCACACTCCAAGGCATTACCATTTTCCCTTCAATAGTTGATAATGATTACTCTGGAGAAATTAAAGTATTGGCCACTAGTTCTAGAGGGCCCCTTCACATTCGCCAGGTACAGTACCTTGCAGAGGCCTTTCCCCTTCCAGTAGACACTTCCTCACCTTCCTTGGGCCCATCCCGGGGTGCTTCCACCCCTGACTTTTCTGATTTCTATTGGGTCTGAAGACTCTCACAAGAGTGCCCACAATTAAAACTGAAACTTGATGGCAAAAACTTTGAGGGCATACTTGACTCAGGAGCGGACTCCAGAGTTTTTTCACAGGCCTCTTTGCCCTCCTCTTGGCCCTGTCAGCCTTCTTTAACTCACCTTCAAGGCATTGGTCAGTCTACTAACACCCTTCAAAGCTCCCAGTTGCTCACTTGAGAGGATCCTGAGGGTAATACTGGACATGTTATACCATTCATTGTACCTGGCCTCCCTATAAACTTATGGGGTCTAGATATATTGAGTCAAATGGGAGTTCTTATGTTTAGCCCCTCTGCAGTTGTTACCCACCAGATGCTGGACCAGAGGTTCATCCCTGGACAAGGCTTGGGCAGGTGCAACCAAGGGATCCCCACCCCAATTGCTGTTACACCAAAGACCTCACGCTCAGGACTAGGTTATGATTCAAATTTTTCTTAAGGACCATTGCTCCTCCTGCACGCAAGACATATTAAGATGACCTGGAAGTCAGATTCCCCTGTCTGGGTTTACCAATAAATAATAAAATAATAATAAAAACCTCAAAATAAACTTTTAGCGGCCATGTAGTTGGTGCAGGAACAATTAGATGCTGGCCACATTGAACCCTCCATCTCCCCTTGTAATACACACATTTTGTGATATAAAAGAAAGGGGGCAAATGGAGACTGCTCCAGGACCTCAGAGAAATTAATAAGACTATGGTCCCAATGGGAGCCCTCCAGCTTGGCCTCCCCTCCCCCGTGGCAATACCTAAGAGTTACAATAAGATGGTTATTGATTTGAAAGATTGTTTTTTCTGCATCCCATTACACCCAGAGGATTGTAAACGTTTTGCCTATAGCCTTCCTGTTGTTAATTGCATTGGGCCATCTCCATGAATTAAGTGGAGGGTCCTGCCTCAAGGCAGGGCCAATAGTCCCCCCCAAAAAAGTTTGTGGCCCAGGTCATTGACCCTTTTCATCTTAAATACCCTGAGTTATATATTGTCCATTATATGGATGACATTCTTCTGGCTAGCCCTGACGAGACCCCCTTGCCCAGGGTGGGCCAGGAGTTGGTAACTGTCCTCCAAGGCTTCAGGCTGCAGATTGCCCCCAAGAAGGTCCAGCTACAGCCCCTACATTTATTCAACGTCTCTTGGGAGACATAAATTGGTTGCAACCCTATCTAAAATCAACAACTGGAGAACTTAAGCCTCTATTTGATATTCTTCGAGGAGATTCTGACCCCTCCACCCCCCCACCCCCCGTGCCTTAACCCCTGAGGCCACCTCGGCCCTTAAGCTCATGGAGAAAGCCATTCAACAACAGACTGTTACCTATTATTCTCCAACCTCCCCCTTATGGCTATTGGTTCTTCCTACCATGTTTGCCCCCATGGGATTGTTGTAACAGACTAAACCTTTATATTGGCTTCATTTTCCCGCCACCCCTCCTAAAGTGCTACCTGTTTATCCTGCCTTGGTGGCACAGATCATAAGGATGGGAAGAGAGACCTCCCTGAAGCTCTTTGGTAGAGACCCTGACCTTGTCAGCATTCCCTATGATGCCGCTCAAGTTCGGTGGCTACTTCAGACCTCAGATGAATGGGCTAATAACTGTATTTCATTTCAGGGAAAGATAGATAACCACTCTCCCTCTGACAAACTTATCCAGTTCCTTGAACACCAAGCTGTGGTCTTCTCTAAAGTGACTAAGAACATCCCCATTCCTCAAGCACCACTGATTTTTACAGATGGATCCTCCTCTGGGGTTGCAGCCTTTAATATAGGTGGACAGGTCTCTAAGTTTCAGACCAAATTTTCTTCAGCACAGTTGGTAGACTTGGTTGCTGTTATTCAAGTCTTTAAGACTTTCCCAGATTGTGCCTTTAATATTTTTACTGACAGTGCACATGTGGCTCAATCAGTGCCTCTGTTAGAGATTGTTCCCTTTACAAGGCCGTCTACCAATGCTTCCTTCTTCATTTCTGAGCTTCAGGAGATAATTTTATCTAGATCCCATCCATTCTTTGTGGGTCACATATGCACCCACTCTGGTCTTCCTGGACCCCTAAGCGAGGGAAATGACCTCATTGATAGGGCCACCCGAGGGTCTCCATTTACCTTGGCGACCTTGGCCCTGCCTTCTGATCCTGTACAACAGGCACAAAAGGCCCACCAATTACATCATCTAAATGCCCAGACCCTCCGACAGATGTTCTCTATTACCAGAGAACAGGCACACCAGATAGTGTGTCAGTGCCAGGGATGTCTCACCCTCCTACCTGAGTTACATTTGGGGGTGAACCCTCATGGCCTCAACCCAGGAGAGATATGGCAAATGGATGTTATACATTTTGCCCCTTTAGGTAAGCTTAAATATATACATGTTTCTATTGATACCTTCAGTGGTTTTCTTTGCGCCTCACTACAATATGGTGAGGCTACCAAAAATATTATTAGTCATGTGATTTTTTTTGCCTTGCCTTTATGCCAAAACCTAAGATAATTAAGACTGATAACAACCCTGGATATAGCAGCGCCTCCTTCAAACAGTTCTGTGCCCGGCTTAATATTAAACATGTTACTGGTATCCCATATAAACCCCAAGGACAGGGCATTTTAGAAAGGGCACATCAGACCTTAAAGAACATGCTCTTAATATTACAACATTCAAGGGGCATTTTATACCCCCAAAAGAGGAATCATAAAATCTTGTTAAATCATGCACTATTCGTTCTCAAGTTTTTGACCCTTGATGAAAAAGGAAAGTCTGCAGCAGACAGATTCTGGCACTCTACTACAGCAGACACGTTTGCCAAAGTCATGTGGAAAGATCCATTGACATATAAGTGGAATAGTCCTTATATAGTCCTTATCTGTGGAAAAGGACACATGTGTATATATGATTCCAAGGAACAAAACGCCAGATGGCTATCAGAAAGATAGGTGAAGTTGGCTAGCTCTACCCCAGGGATACCCCCTGAGAATGGTTCTTAACTGTGCTTCCTTTCAGAAAAATGCATCCAGTTGCCTTGCTCCTCCTGCTCCTCCTGCTCAGACTTCAGATTTATCCAAATGTGAGTATCAAACCACAGCATTCCCCATACCAGATTTATAATTTTACTTGGGTCATAATAAACCAAGAAGAAGACATTGTTAATTCCAGCTCTTCACTTGGAACCCAGCCTTCATGGCCCTCTCTGGAGATGGATCTTTGTGCTCTTGCCCTGGGAGCCAGTGTAGACGAGAGAACCCCTCCCATTATTGGCCCCAAAGTCGGCTGGAGAACTATCCTCTCTCTAGATGCCCTTCTATTCTCTCCTCTCTCCAGATGTCTTGCTGTCTTCTCCTCTCTCTGGATGCCCTTCTGCTCTCTCCTCTCTCTGGGTGCCCTTCTGTTGTCTCCACTATGTAGATTCCCTTCTATCTTCTCCTCTCTCTGGATGCCCTTCTACTCTCTCCTTTTTCTGGATGAGCTTTTGTTCGCTCCTCTATCTGGATTCATCCTCTCCATGGATGCCCTTCTGTCTTCTCCACACTCTGAATGGCTTTCTGTTCTCTCTTCTCTCTGGATCCCTTCTGTTCTCTCCTCTTTATTGATGCCCTACTGTCTTCTATTCTCTCTTGATGCCCTTCTACTCTCTCCTCTCTCTGTTCTCTCCACTTTCTGGATTCCATTCTCTCCTTTTTCTTCATACACATCTGTCATCTCCTCTCTCAGGATGCACTTCTGTTCTCTCCACTCTATGCATTCCTTATTTTTCTTTTCCTTTCTCTGGATTCCCCTCTGTCATCTTATATCTCCAGATGCCCTTCTGTCTTCTCCTCTTTCTGAATGCCCATCTGTTCTCTCCTCTCTCCGGATGCCCTACTGTCTTCTCCTCTCTCTGGATATCTTTCTATTCTCTAATCTCTCTGGATTCCCTTCTGTCTTCTCCTCTCTCTTGATGCCCTTCTGTTTTCTCCTCTTTCTGGATGCCCTTCTGTCTGCTCCTCTCCCTGGATGCACTTCTGGTCTCTCCTCTCTCTGGATGCCCTTCTACTCTCTCCTCTCTATTGATGACCTTCTGTTCTCTCCTCTTTCTGGATGCCTTTCTATTCTCTCCTCTCTCTGGATGCCCTTCTATCTTATCCTCTCTCTCTCAATGCCCTTCTAGGCTCTCCTCTCTCTGGATGCCCTTTTTTCTCTCCTCTCTGGATACCCTTCTGTCTTCTTCTCTCTCTGAATGCCGTTCTATCCTCTCCTTTCTCTGGATGCCCTTCTGTCTTCTCCTCTCTCTGGATGCACTTCTGTTCTCTCCTCTTTCTGGATTCCCTATTTTTCTTTTCCTCTCTCTGGATGCCCCTCTGTTCTCTCCTCTCTTTGGATGCCCTTCTGTCTTCTCTTCCTTCTGTATGGCCTTCTGGGCTCTCCTATCTCTGGATGCCGTTCTGTTCCCTCCTCTCTCTGGATTTTCTTCTGTCTTCTCCTCTCTCTGGATGCTCTTCTATCCTCTTCTCTCTATGGATGCCATTCTGTCTTCTCCTCTCTCGGGATGCACTTCTGTTCTCTCCTCTTTCTGGATTCCCTATTCTTCTTTTCCTCTCTCTGGATGACCTTCTGTCTTCTGCTCGCTCCCGATGCCCATCGGTTTTCTCCTCTCTCCGAATGCCCTCCTCTTCTCTCCTCATCTGAATTCACTTCTGTTCTCTTCTCTCTCAATTCCCTTCTGTCTTCTCCTCTCTCTGGATGCTGTTCTATCATCTCCTCTCTCTGAATGCCCTTCTGTCTTCTCCTCTCGGGATGCTCTTCTGTTCTCTACTCTTTCTGAATTCCCTATTTTTCTTTTCCTCTCTCTGGATGTCCTTCTGTCATCTCCTCTCACTGGATGCCCTTCTGTCTTCTCTCTCCCGATGCCCATTTGTTCTCTCCTCCTCAGGATGCCCTACTGACTTCTCCTCTCTCTGGATACCCTTCTAGTCTCCCTTAACATTGGATGCCCTTCTGTTCTCTCCTCTCACTGGATGCCATTCTGTGCTTTCCTCTCTCTGGATGCCCTTCTGTCTCCTCCTCTTTCTGGGAGCATTTCTGTTCTCTCCTCTCTCTGAATGACCTTCTGTCTTTTCCTCTCTCTTCCGATGCCCTTCTGTTCTCTCCTCTCTCTGGATTCACTTCTGTCTTCTTCTTTAATGGATGCACTTCTGTTCTCTCCTCTTTCTGCTTGCCCTTCTACTCTCTCTTCTATATAGATGCCATTGAACTTTCTCCTCTTTCTGTATAATCTTCTGTACTATTTTTGTGGATGCCTTTTTTGCTCTCTTCTCTCTGGATGCCCTTCTGTTTTCTCCTATCTCTGGATGCCCTTCTGCTCTCTCCTCTCTCTGGATGCCCTTCTGTTCTCTCCTCTCTCTGAATGCCCTTCGGTTTTCTCCTCTCACTGGATGCCCTTCTGCTCTCTCCTCTCTCTGGATGCCCTTCTGTTCTCTCTTCTCTCTGGATTCCCTTCTGTCTTCTCCTCTCTCTTGATGACCTTCTGTTCTCTCCTTATTCTGGATGCCTTTCTGTTCTCTCCTCTCTCCAGATGCCCTTCTTTCTTCTCCTCTCTCTCTCTATGCCCTTCTTGTCTCTCCTCATTATGGATGCATTTTTTTCTCTCCTCTCTCTGGATTCCCTTCTGTCTTCTCCTCTCTCAGGATGCCGTTCTATCCTTTGCTCTCTCTGGATACCCTTCTGTCCTCTCCTCTCTCTGGATGCACTTCTGTTCTCTCCTCTTTCTGGATTCCTTATTTTTCTTTTCCTCCCTCTGGATGCCATTCTGTCATCTCCACTCTCCAGATGCCCTTCTGTCTTCTCTCTCTGGATGCCAATCTGTTCTCTCCTATCTCTGGATGCCCTATTGCCTTCTCCTCTCTCTGGATGCCCTTCTATTCTCCAATCTCTCTGGATTCCCTTCTGTCTTTTCCTCTCTCTTGATGCCCTTCTGTTTTCTCCTCTTTCTGGATGCCCTTCTATTCTCTAATCTCTCTGGATTCCCTTCTGTCTTCTTTTCTTTCTGGATGCCCTACTGTCTTCTCCTCTCTCTGGAAGGCCTTCTGTACTCTCCTCACTCTGGATGCCCTTCTGTTCTCTCCTCTCTTCGAATGCCCTTCTGTTCTCTCCTCTCTTTGGATTCCTTTCTGTCTTCTCCTCTCTCTGTATGGCCTTCTGTACTATTTTATGTGAATGCCCTTCTTTGCTTTCCTCTCTCTGGATGCCCTTCTTTCTTCTCCTATCTCCAGATGGCCTTCTGTCTTCTCCTCTCTCTGGATGCCCTTCTGTCTTCTCCTCTCTCTAGATGCCCTTCTGTCTTCTCCTCTCTCTGGATGCCCTTCTGGTCACTCCTCTCTCTGGATGCCTTTCTCTTCTCTACTCTCTTTGGATTCCCTTCTGTCTTCTCCTCTCTCTGGATGCCATTCTATCCTCTTTTCTCTCTGGATGCCCTTCTGTCTTCTTCTCTCTCTGGATGCACTTCTGTTCTTTCCTCTTTCTGAATTCCTAATTTTTATTTTCCTCATTCTTAATGGGATTCTATCACCTCCTCTCTCTGGATGATCTTCAGTCTTCTCCTCTCTCCCGATTCCCAACTGTTCTCTCCTCACTCCTGATGCCCTACTGTATTCTCCTCTCTCTGGATGCCCTTCTACACTCTCCTCTCTCTGGATGCCCTTCTATTCTCTCCTGTTTCTGGATGCCCTTCTATTTTATCCTCTCTCCGGATGCCCTTCTGTCTTCTCCTCTCTCTCTCAATGCCCTTCTGGTCTCTTCTCGTTCTGGATGCCCTTTTTTTTCTCTCCTCTCTCTGGATTCCCTTCTGTCTTCCCCTCTATCTGGATGACCTTCTGTTCTCTCCTCTCTCTGGATGCCCTTCTCTTCCCTCCTGTCTCTGGCTTCCCTTCTGTATCCTCCTCTCTCTTGATGACCTTCTCTTCTCTCCTCTTTCTGGATGCTCTTCTGTTCTCTCCTATCTCCGGATGCCATTCTGTATTTTCCTTTCTCTGGATGCCCTTCTGACATCTCCTCCCTCTGGATGACTTTCTGTCTTCTCCTCTCTCCTGATTCCCTTCTGTTCTCTCCTCTCTCTGAATGCACTTCTGTTCTCTCCTCTCTCTGGATTCGCTTCTTTCTTCTCCTTCTCTGGATGCCCATCTGTTCTCTCCTCTTTCTGGATGCCCTTCTGTTCTCTCCTCTAACTAGATGATCTTCTGTCTTCGCTGTCTGTATGACTTTCTGGTCTCTCCTCTCTCTGGATGCCCTTCTCTTCTCTCCTTTCTCTGGATTCCCTTCTGTCCTTTCCTTTCTCTGGATGCCTTTCTATCCTCTCCTCTCTCTGGATGTCCTTCTGTCTTCTCCTCTCTCTTGATTCACTTCTGTTCTCTCCTTTTTCTGGATTCCCTATTTTTCTTTTAATCTCTCTCTTAATGGATTTCTGTCATCTCCTCTCTCTGGATGACCTTCTGTCTTCCTCTCTCTCCCAATTCCCAACTGCTCTCTCCTCTCTCCGCATGCCCTACTGTCTTTTCCTCTCTCTGGATGCAGTTCTACAATCTCCTCTCTCTGGATGCCCTTCTGTTCTCTGCTTTTTCTGGATGTCTTTCTGTTTTCTCCTCTCTCCTATTGTCCTTCGGTCTTCTCCTCTTTCTCTCAATGCCCTTCTGACCGCTTGTCTCTCTGGATGCCTTTCTGTCTTCTCCTCTCTCTGGATGCACTTCTGTTCTCTCTTCTTTCTGAATTCCCTATTTTCTTTTCCTCTCTCTGGATGCCCTTCTGTCTTCTCCTCTCTCTGGATGGACTTCTGTTCTATCCTCTTTCTGGATTCCCTATTTTTCTTTTCCTCTCTCTGGATGCCCTTCTGTCATCTCCTCTCTCTGGATGGACTTCTGTTCTATCCTCTCTTCCGATTCCGATCTGTTCTCTCATCTCTCCGGAAGCCCTACTTTCTTCTCCTCTCTCTGGATGCCCTTCTACATTCTCCTCTCTCTGGATGCCCTTCTGTTCTCTCCTCTCTCTGAATTCCCTTCTGTCTTCTCCTCTCTCTGGATGACCTTCTGTCCTCTACTCTCTCTGGATGACCTTCTGTTCTCTCCTCTCTTTAGATTCACTTCTATCTTCTCCTATTCTGGATGCCCTTCTGTTCTCTCCTCTCTCTAGATTCACTTCTATCTTCTCCTACTCTGGATGCCCTTCTGTTCTCTCCTCTCTCCGGATGCCCTACTGTCTTCTCCTCTCTCTGGATACCCTTCTACTCTCTCCTCTCTCTGGATGCCCTTCTGTTCTCTCCTCTCTCTGGCTTCCCTTCTGACTTCTCATCTCTCTTGGTGAACTTCTGTTCTCTACTCTTTCTGGATGATCTTCTGTTCTCTCCTCTCTCCGGATTCCCTTCTGTCTTCTCCTCTCTCTGGATGCCCTTATGGTCTCTCCTCTCTCTGGATGCCCTTCTGTTCTCTCATCTCTCTTGATTCCCTTCTGTCTTTTCCTCTCTCTGGATGCCGTTCTATCCTCTCCTCTCTCTGGATGCCCTTCTACTCTCTCGTCTCTCTGGATGCCCTTCTGTTCTCTCCTATCTCTGGCTTCCCTTCTGTTCTCTTCTCTCTCTGGATTCCCTTCTGTCTTTTCCTCTCTTTGGATGCCATTATATCTTATCATCTCTCTGGATGCCCTTCTGTCTTCTCCTCTCTCTGGATGCACTTCTGTTCTCTCCTCTTTCTGTATTCCATATTTTTCTTTTCCTCTCTCTGGATGCCCTTCTGTAATCTCCTCATTGTGGATGACCTTTTGTTTTCTCCTCTCTCCTGATGCCCATCTGTTCCCTCCTCTCCCCGAAATCCCTTCTGTTCTCTCCTCTCTCTAGATTCACTTTTATCTTCTCCTACTCTGGATGCCCTTCTGTTCTCTCCTCTCTCTGGATGCCCTTTTGTCCTCTTCTCTCTGGATGCCCTTCTGATCTGTCCTCTACCTGGATGCCCTTCTGTTCTCTTCTCTTTAGGGATGCCCTTCTGTCCTCTCCTCTCTGGAGGCCCTTCTGTCTTCTCCACTCTCCGAATGCCCTTCTGATCTCTCCTCTCTTTAGATTCCCTTCTGTCTTCTCCTCTCTCTGTATGGCTTTCTGTACTATTTTATGTGGATGCCCTTCTTTGCTCTCCTCTCTCTGGATGCAATTCTGTATTCTCCTATCTCCCGATGCCCTTCTGTCTTCTCCTCTCTCTGGATTCCCTTCTGTCTTCTCCTCTCTCTTGATGACCTTCTGTTCTCTCCTCTCTCTGGATGCCCTTTTGTCCTCTTGTCTCTCTGGCTTCCTTTCTGTCTTCTCCTATCTCCCGATGCCCTTCTGTATTCTTCTCTTCCTGGATGCCCTTCTGTCTTCGCCTCTCTCTGGATGAACTTCTGCTCTCTGCTTTCTCTGGATGCCCTTCTGTTCTCTCCTCTCTCCGGATGCCCTACTGTCTTCTCCTCTCTCTGGATACCATTCTACTCTCTCCTCTCTCTGGATGCCCTTCTGTTCTCTCCTCTCTCTGGATGCCCTTCTGACTTCTTGTCTCTCTTGATGAACTTCTGTTCTCTACTCTTTCTGGATGATCTTCTGTTCTCTCCTCTCTCCGGATTCCCTTCTGTCTTCTCCTCTCTCTGGATGCCCTTATGGTCTCTCCTCTCTCTGGATGCCCTTCTGTTCTCTCCTCTCTCTGGATTCCCTTCTGTCTTTTGCTCTCTCTGGATGCCGTTCTATCCTCTCCTCTCTCTGGATGCCCTTCTGTTCTTTCCTCTCTCTGGATTCCTTTCTGTCTTGTCCTCTCTCTGGATGCCGTTCTATCCTCTCCTCTCTCTGGATGCTCTTTTGTCTTCTCCTCTCTCTGGATGGACTTCTGTTCTCTCCTCTTTCTGGATGCTCTCCTGTTCTCTCCTCTCTACGGATGCCCTTCTGTCTTCTCCTCTCTCTGGATGCCCTTCTGTTCTCTCCTCTCTCTGGATTCCCTTCTGTCTTGTCCTCTCTCTGGATGCCGTTCTATCCTCTCCTCTCTCTGGATGCCCTTTTGTCTTCTCCTCTCTCTGGATGCACTTCTGTTCTCTCCTCTTTCTGGATTCCCTAATTTTCTTTTCCTCACTCTGGATTCCCTTCTGTTATCTCCTCTCTCTGGATGACCTTCTGTCTTCTCCTATCTGCCGATGCCCTTCTGTCTTCTCCTCTTTCTGGATGTCCTTCTGTTCTCTGCTCTCTCTAGATGCCCTTCTGTCCTCTCTTCTCTCTGGATGCCCTTCTGTTCTCTTCTCTCCCTGAATGCCTTGTGTACTCTCCTCTCTCATGATGCTCATTGGTCCTCTTCTCCATCTGGATGCCTTCTCTCTTTTCCTCTTTGTGGATGCCTTTCTGTCTTCTCCTTACTCTGGATGCCTTTCTGAGCTCTCCTCTTTCTGGACGCCCTTCTGTTCTCTCCTCTCTCCGGATGCCCTTCTGTTCTCTCCTCTATCTAGATGCCCTTCTGTATTCTCCTCTCTCTGTATGGCCTTCTGTACTATTTTATGTGGATGCCCTTCTGTTCTCTCGTCTCTCTGGCTTCCCTTCTGTCTTCTCCTATCTCCTGATGCCCTTCTGTATTCTTCTCTTTCTGGATGCCCTTCTGTCTTCGCCTCTCTCTGGATGACCTTCTGTTCTCTCCTCTTTCCGGATGCCCTACTGTCTTCTCCTCTCTCTGGATACCCTTCTACTCTCTCCTCTGTCTGGATGACATTCTGTTCTTTCCTCTCTCTGGCTTCCCTTCTGTCTTCTTGTCTCTCTTGATGACCTTCTGTTCTTTACTCTTTCAGGATGCTCTTCTGTTTTCTCCTATCTCCGGATTCCCTTCTGTCTTTTCCTCTCTCTGGATGCCCTTCTGTTCTCTCCTCTCTCTGGATGCCCTTCTGTTCTCTCCTCTCTCTGGATTCCCTTCTGTCTTTTCCTCTCTCTGGATGTCATTCTATCCTCTCCTCTCTCTTGATGCCCATCTGTCTTCTCCTCTCTCTGGATGCACTTCTGTTCTCTCCTCTTTCTGGATTCCCT